>NC_132789.1:34535764-34720764 GCF_048418805.1 Vulpes vulpes | reverse complement strand
GATTCTCTTCGTTGGTGCACCTGACAGGGTGGTTCTCAAAGTGCAGTCCCGACCACCGGAGAATTTGTCAGAAATGCAAATCTTGGGCAGCCTGGGTGGCTCAGCGGTGTAGCGCCGCCTTCAGCTCAGGGCGTGATCCTGGGGACCCTGGATGGAGTCCCACATCGGGCTCCCTGCATGAAGCCTGCTTCTCCTTCTGCCTGTGTCTCTGCCTCTCTCTCTCTCTCTGTGTCTCTCATGAATAAATAAGTAAAATCTTAAAAAAAGAAAAAGAAATGCAAATCTTTGAGCTCCACCTCAAACCTACTGCATCTGAAATTCTGGGGGCAAAGCAAGCAGTCTGTTTGTCTTTGCAAATCCGCTGGTCAATTCTGCAGTCAAATGCTCTACCACTGAGCTATACCCCGCCCCCCCCCTTCAATTCTGATGCTTACTAAAGTTTAAGAAGTGCTGCCTGAGGGGAAGGGAAAAAAAAAACAACAACCTAGGATTTTGCTCAGATTTCCTGAGGAACTGTGGTGCTGCTTTTTTCACTCCCCAGTGAAGTTGGACTCATTTATTCTGACAACACATCATGCACATATCTTTACTGTTCCATGTGGGTTCTGCATTTTTGAAGCCCCTCGCGGGACACCTGGGTGGCTCTGTGGGCTTAGCATCTGACCCTTGATTCCAGCTCAGGTCACGGTCTCGGGGGCCTGGGCTCCCAGGCCCGGTGCTGAGCTCCATGCCCAGTGGAGGACCTGCTAAGGTTTCTCTTTTCCTCTTCCTCTGCCTCTCCCCCAACCCAAACAACACAACCCCAACCTGTTCCCTGTTTGGTGACACTATGATACACGGCTGCAGGATCTAGGGAAGGAGCTGCCAGGGAGAGACGCGACAGGGGTAGCAGCTGATGGGTCTAGAGGAACAGAGAAAGCTTGGGTGGAAGGGAAGCTCAGGCTGCCTCCAGACCTCTCCTCGCGCAGGCTCTGCTGCCATCCCAGTGGCCGTGGACTCCCCTGCCTTGAGGCCATTCTCCTGGCCACCTACCCCGGGAACTGCCTGGGAATGTCCCCTTGTGTCCACCAACTGTAGCCGTGTCCCAAAGCCCATCATGTTCTCCGTGAGAGGCCTCTTACTTCCCTCCCTCTGGCCCGAATGCTTCAGGCCCGCCGGCCCGGTGCCTGTAAGTTGTGCCCCAGCCTGCCTTCCCCACCCGGGGCCATCGCCCCCCAGGGCCCCCTCCGCACCTGTCTTGCACACTGTTAGAAGACCGTACGTGGGACTTATGCGGATCTGGGGAAGAGGATACAGGAAACCTCTGTGTTTTAACATTTTCTGTAAGGTTAAAAAGCATTTCAATAATACAAAGTGGGGTTCCTGCTTTTCTATGGTTCACCGACAGATGCTTTCTGCTTCCTTACTTCTCTGTGGGCCTTCTCTCATGAATTCTGGGTCCTTGACCTCTACCTCCCATCAGCCAGTAAGTATCTGACTTCCTAGGGCGCACCTGCAGGGCCCTCCTGTTAGGCCTGCTTTGTGCATCCACTGTTGCGCAGCTCTGGGCAAGAGCGTGGGAGTCCCAAGTTCTCTGCCTTTGGTTGGAGACTTCTAGGCTCGACCTTTCAGACAAATGCCCCATACGGCTGCAACCCTCCTAGCTAGCCTCCTCCCTGGGCTGGGGTCTTGCGGTTCTCACGTCTGCCCGCACACCTCCACCTGGTTGGCCCTCTGCTCATTCGGATCCTGGGCGAGCGTCTCCTACTTCACTCAGCTTGTCAGGGCCAGCTCCTCCTCACTGGTGACCTGTCTTGAGTACACCCACAGGACTCCAAGTCCGTGCCACCCCCGATAGGGTTCATTTTCTACTCCCTTCTCATCTCCAGAACGAATCGGCAGGTCTTTAAAGTCAGGGACTGATTCTCAATGCTTTTGATCTTCTAGGAGCTGGCACGTGACTCACATTAACGAGGGCGGCTTTTTGATGAACATTGCAGTGCTTTCTACAGCTTGAGAGTTGATTATTATTTATTATGCATGCCGCATCCAAAAATTAAATTTGTTTAAATAAACATGATTACACATTTCCCCTTAACTCTTTCTCTTTAGGTACCTAATCTATTCCTGGAATCTCTGTGGTGTCTAAGGAAAGACAGAGGGGCACCTGGGTGGCTCAATTGATTAAGTCTCTGACTTGATTTCTGCTCAGGTCATGATCTCAAGGTCTTAAGATCGAGCCCCACATCAGGCTCCACACTCAGTGGAGAGTCTACATTGGGCTCCACGCTCAGTGGAGAGTCTGCTATAGACTCGCTCTCTCCCTCTGCCCCTCCCCCTGCTCCCATGCACATGCTCTTTCTCTGTCTTTCTCTAAAATAAATAAATTTTAACAAAAAAGAAAAGATAGGCTATCTTTGTAAAAAAAAAATAATTAAAAACTGTAGGCGCTATAAAGTCCTGGAAAAGTATAGGAAAGTAGAAAGAAAATGAACAATGTTGGCCAAAGACAACCTTATTAGCATCTCTGATGTTTCATTATTTTTCTACAAATGGGCCTTTAGGACTCCTGTCATGTCTTTTTCACACAAAACTATCTCAAGAATTTTTTGTTTTCATTTTAAAAAGAAACATTATTAAGTGGAAATTTAATGATAGGCAAAGTTGTCTAAAAAGAACCAGTATGTCAGGATATGGCAAAAATGACACTAAATACTCATGTGTATCTTAAGAAGTTTTATGTTTTACCAAGCGGGCTGCACAAATTAGAACACAGGTGAATCATTTCTTAAAAGGAGTGAGAGAAACACAGAATAAAATCGATTTTAAGTGTTCTGTGTCTTGTGCCCTAATTCACATCAAACAAAACTTTGAAGCATGTGAATATGTCAGTTTCTGTTAAGAGAAAGTCTTTTTTTTTTCCTCTTGATTATCAGCAGTTAGGGAAGCTTTCAAATGCAAAAGCTTAGTTGAAAAGGCAACAGTCAAGTACATGAAAAAGTGAAAGGAGAAAAGTAAAATGTAAAACGTAAAAATAAAGTAAATTTGATAAAGATCAGAAAGAAAGGGATTTGAAATCAAAGATTTTGAAATTAGAAAAAAAAGAGAGGTGGTTTGGTTGTTCCAGTTCATGGAGGACAAGGGACTGATGTGACCAGAGCCGAACCTGTTTGGTTTGTGTTTTGGAGAATTAAGAATCCTAAAACAAGTACAAAACAGAAATCTATGAAGTGAGGGGTTATGCCCAAGGCTGCGTCTCAGGCTAGTTGGCAGTGCCAGGAAGGGGATCTCTGGACCCAGCCCTCGTTCTAACTGGCGCTCTCTTGACACCTGTTCCATGCTCCAGCCAAACATTGCCTCCCTGCCATAGACGCTTCCCTCTGTCCCTGGGTGGCATCCGTCAGGAGGACCTTGAGTCGATGTCCTATCACGTCCACTCTAAGGCACACCAACCAATAAACACGTTGCCTGGAGACTTAACGTTGCTGTGTCATTTCATAAACAGAGACAAAGTTGGTTTTATTATTATTCTTTTATGCCCGGTTAACTTCAACACCTGTCCTGTCCCAGGTGAAATCAGAGTTCTCATTCTTGTGAGAGACACACACATCCCTTGGTCCCCCAATCCCTGTTCCGACCTGTGTCTCGTCCTCTCGATTAGTACAGGAGGCAGCACTTGGCCAACAGAACGGAACTCCCTAGTGGAGCTATTCCCCGACCTTGATCCCATCGTCCTCTCCACGACCCCTGTAATCCTCACCTCATTCAGAAAATACTGTGTTAGAAATTTCTCAGGGAATCAGAAAGACAAATCCCTCCTTTACGGGAAAAAACAAAATGGTAAGCTTTCAATCCCTTAAGGGAGGATGTCTTTTCAATGTGTCTTTTCTTTGACTTAATCAGGTTTTTATTTTTTATTTTATTTTACTTTTTTTAAAAGATTTTATTTATTTATTCATGAGAGACACAGAGAGAGGCAGAGACACAGGCGGAGGGAGAAGCCTGATGTGGGACTTGATCTGAGGACCTTGAGATCATGCCCTGAGCTGAAGGCAGACACTCAACCCACCTGGGGCGTCCCACATCATGATTTTATTTTATTTTTTAAGATATTTTTAAAATTTATTCATTCATGAGAGACAGAGAGAGAGAGAGAGAGAGAGAGAGAGAGAGAGGCAGAGAAGCAGGCTCCATGCAGGGAGCCCGACGTGAGACTTGATCCCGGGTCTCCAGGATCAGGCCCTGGGCCCAAGGTGGCACTAAACCGCTGAGCCACCCAGGCTGCCTCCCACATCATGATTTTAAAACCAGCAGGTAGTTGGAAGGACATACAGGGGTGCTGAGTTGGCCATGACAAGGCGGTAGGCAGGCCAGATGATGTCCCACATCACCAGCGTGCACGTTTTTGAGGCAGTGCTACTTTATTTGTTAGCCATCAGGGAAAGTGACTTATAATGGGATGTATTTTATCACAACCCTAAATACTGAAACATGCACGGCTAATTAAATTAAAATTGTCCAAAATAATAATCACAGCAGAAATTGTGGCAGCAAATGCAAACCTCAAACATCAAGATAAACAAACCTGAATTTGCTCTTGCAGACTTAACATCGCATAGTGTACCATCTACTTGTGGATACGTACATTTAAAAATAGCTGTTATTTCCTTTTTGTTTTTTGGAACACTATGGTGCAGAGTTTTTGGTCAGAAGTAAGTTAAAACGTAATGAAGCTAGATTTTCAAAACCCCATTATCAATCCAGTTTAGAACTTCTTTGTGCTCATATGGCCAATCTTAGAAGTTAAATAGTGGGGCCCCTGGGTGGCCCATTAAGCATCCAACTCTTTTATTTATGTATGTATGTATGTATGTATTTATTTATTTATTTATTTATTTATTTATTTATTATTAAAGAGAGTGTCTCTCTGATCTTGATCTCAGCTCAGGTCTTGACCTCAGTGTCCTGAGTTCAAACTCTGTGTCAGGCTCCATGCTGGGCATGGAGCCTACTTAAAAATGAATAAATAATTTAAAAAATTAAATAAGCATCAATTCAATTAAATTTCATTTAGTATGTTGTCATAATGGCTTGTGCCAATCTCACTTATTAAAATAAATCCATCTGGAAAACCAAACAGAACCCAAATACCTCTGCGTGGAGAAAGCCTACCTGACAGAGTGGAAGGAACAGATTGGCTGCTGTCTTTGGATCTGTAATGCTGTGCAGTAATTTTTAAAACCAGCAGAGGCTAGATTTCCATTGTGAGTCCTGACAGGATTCTTCTCCAGGTAATAGTCACAGAAGTGTTTTAAATATGGGTGGAAATAAGGTCTTTTTTTGGCAGGGCTTTGATTTGTTTTTTAATCTTTAATTCCTAGCATATTGTACAACATCCCAGAGGCACATAATAAATGTTTAGTGAATGAATTAGTAAGTGAATGTCCAGAAATGAGAAAACAAAGCTGTTTTCTCTCAGCCCCATCACATGGAGCAGGTGCTGTGGTTTAAGGCCTGGCCCTGGGGGGCAGGCCACTCTACCCTGGTGACACCCGAGAGTCACTCAGGGAGCTTCGAAAACCTGAGGCCTGGACCTCAGCCATAGGAAATCTTTAATTGTTCTGAGCTGAATTCCAGGGAGAAGTAGTATTTAAATCTTCTCAGGTGATGGGTGAGACTAGCTCAGTTCCAGAAGCACTGATTTATTTGCAAGTTTTGTGTATGTCTCTCACATCCAGAGGCAAACTAAACTCATTTTGTAAGCTAGTTGAGTGTACAAAAATACTCTGTATCAATGCCATCATTTTTTGAGAAGAACCAGCTAAATATTAGGGTAAATTATTTGGTGGTCAACATCTAGCTGGCATCAAAGCTAGGGCTGACGTTCAGGACTTCCCCTACGCCAGTGCCCTTGCACCCTTCCACGGTGTATTGTTTCTCTCCAGATCTTTGTCTTTATTTTATTATTTTATTTTAATTTTATTTTAGATTTTACTTATTTATTTATGAGAGACACAGGCAAAGGAAGAAGCAGGCTCCATGCAGGGAACCTGATGTGGGACTCGATCTCGGGACTCCAGGATCACGCCCTGGGCCAAAGGCAGGTGCTCAACCCCTGAGCCACCCAGGCGTCCCAATCTTTGTAATGTTTTGAGGGGTGAGGGAGGAATGAGAACTGCTTCAGACAAAAATGTGTCTGTCCAGATAGCTGACATCCTAAGGATAACTTTTAACAGTGGAGGACAAAGAAGGAGCATTTTCTTTTTTCTGTATTCAGCGTAAAACGGTCCCAAGTATTTGCAGCTTGTATAATGCCATTCGCTGACTGCAGTAGACAATAAAATGATTACTATATGATGTGATGCCACCTCTGGACACTCAGGCAGACTAGCAGAGGGGGCCGGTGTGATGTTTAAATGAACCAGCTGCCCCGGAGGACAAGCAAGATGAGGGATGTCTGAAAACTCGGCCATACGAGACTGAGGCATGATGTTAAAGCCTCCTAAACATACTTGGCACTGGCGTCCCTAACCCTGAAAAGAAAGGAGTGCCAGTCTCCTTCGTAGTTTTCTGTGATAACTTCCAGTTCCTAGGGAGAGAAAAGAGAAGAAGAAAATAATTAGTTGACCTGATCTTTTCCAACCATTACATAATTTTTAAGTTTAAAAGAGTTCGGGTTTTATCTCCTCTTAAATTAGGCCACTGGTATTAGAGAAATGTCTGCACATCCCAGTCGTTCTGACTTAGATAAAACTAATTACCTCTGTATTCCAACAATTGTTTTTTTTTCACAGCCCCTCCATCAAATAGATTTTATGCGTGTGTATATCCATGTGTGAGTGGAAGCAAATATACTCTTAGTTTATTAAAATTGAAAAGCTAGGTGTTGCAGATTGATTTGATGTTGCGTTATAGAGATAATTAGTTTTATCCATTTTTAGTTGCCTTTATTTGTACAGGCTCATTGAACCTGCAATGTGATTGTTTATTAAGAGGGTTAACTTTAGGGGCGCCTGGGCGGCTCAGTTGATTAAGCATCTGCCTCCAGCTCAGGTCATGATCTCAGAGTCCTGGGATCGGCCCCGCATCGGGCTCCCTGCTCATCGAGGGAGTCTGCTTCTCTCTCTCCGTCCGCCCTTCCCCCTGCTTGTGCTCGCTCTTGCTCTCTCTCTCTCTCTCTCTCAAATAAATAAATAAAGTCTTTTTTAAAAAAACAAATGTGAATTTTAACTCATTCTTTCTGTTTGTGTTCTTTTATTTATTTTACAAAGATGTATTTATTTGCTTGAGGAAGAGAGAGACAGAGATGGAGAGAGACAGAGAATGGGGGAGGAGGTGCAGCAGGAGAGATAATCTCAAGTAGACTCATTGAGTGTGGAGTTCCATGTGGGCCTTGAGCTTAGGACCCTGAGATCGCGACCTGAGCAGGAATCAAGAGTGGGGTACTTGGAAGACTGAGCCACTCAGGTACCCCTGTCTGTGTTCATTTAAATACCATATTTGTAGCATGGTGATTTGCTCAATTAACCATTATGGCTTAATTTGTCCATTTCTTCCAGTGCGAAAAAGTGCTATATCCATAAGTACACTCCCCAGTGTAAATGCAGCCAGCTGGATCCACACAGGTAAAGGGTAGCTAAAAGTGTCCAGCAAAAATAAATATACTCTCCATCCCCACATGAAGCTATTGTAGGGAATGACAGGATGCATGTACTAGAATCCTCGAAGATGCTTGGGCATGGAGCAAAATTGTCTTTGAAGGAAGGGATTCCATTCATCTTTGCTAGGTTAGTGTTAAAAGTTGGTCCATCCTTGTGAACCATTTGGAACTTAATTATTGTCTGGAGATTTGTCCTACTTCTGGAACACTCGGCAGCTCGGATAGGCAAGCCACCTTGAGTATTCTAATGAGTCCCTCTTAAGGACGTTATCTACTGCTCTAGGACACTGATTATCATGACCACATATCAATAGTGAGAAAAAGGCAGAAGGTGGACACTTCTATCAGAGGTGGTAGGGTCAAAACATCAGTTTCAGAAGGATGAAAGGATTTTTTTTTAGCTTTATCCAAACTTTATTCAAAATATCCAAGCAAGTGTCTAATTTTTGACTGGCTGTTAATTATCTGAAATCTTAATGGTCCCCCGTCGATAATACCTGCACAATTCCATAAAATCAATGCAAATTATTTTAGGCATGTACAAAAACGACTTCTCTAGTGTTCAAGTATTCCTAACAATTTTTTTTTTTCCTGTGACCCTCACCAAGACTGGCTTTATTTCTGTGAAGTCCAGTTGTGTTGCAAATCTGTTCTTTAGTAACTCGAGAGATACGTGTGTGTTTTCCCAGTAATAGAACCAAATGATCTTTTTTGCCCCCGGCTCAAAAGTAGGGACCAAGAGTTTCCTCTACTGTAACTGTTTCCTCTACTGTCAGGCTGGGATCACTGGACATACGAATGAATGCTCTGGAGAGTAAACTGCGATCACGTCCCATCAGATGTGTCTAGAAGCCAATGCTTTGTCTAGAATCTTACAGTATGATCTCATTAGTTTTGGAATAGGCAACTTCTGAACATGAATCCGTTATATAACAGCTATTTTTCTTTCGTGTTATTATAAAGCATTTGCATTCCCATCAGTGGAGACTGTTAACACCTCCATTAAGTCAACTGAAAGTTTTCAAGATATCGAATATGAATAATTTTATACTAGCTAAAAACGCGATGCCAAATTGTCAGAGATGTAGTGACAACCAATGTGTGATGATAGAGTCTAAGTATGACAGTGACTCTAATTAATTCCCTATGCTCTTCAATAAATTAGATAGATGGATAGATTGATTTCATATGTATGCATGGTATTTACATATATATATCATATATATATATACATATATATATACATATATATATGTATATATATACACATATAGATCTTATTCCTGCAGGGTACGCTAGGCATAAAGGGAAGCTTCACATTGAGAATACTCTATAGCTTTTAGATTTTTAAACAACCAAGATTATTGATTGAATCCATTTTTCTCTTTAATTTTGCTGATATAGTAGTTTTCTGGGGATTCTTGTATTAAAGTACTACTGCAGATAGCTGAATGAGCAAAAGTATTTCTTGAGTCGGGTGTTCATGGATCAATATCAGGTTGTTTATGCTGTTCTTTTGGGCTCTCTTACCAAATAAAGCTGTGATTACAATTCAGAGGTTTAAGATAAATTATATTAAGGGAATAGGAAAAGCAATAAAAATAGGTAATGGTCAAATAAAATCAGTGAAGTTTGTCATTTGGTTTCAAATTCTGATATTGTATTATATTGCTTAATATCATTTATATTGATTATCTATAGTTTTCATTCCAAATGCATAAAAAGGGTAATGAAGTTTCATTTTCAGAAAAAAAGAATGCATTAAGCACCCCTCCTTTTTTTTTTTTGAGGAATAGATTAATCTACCAACACTTTGCTCAGAAATGCCATTTAACTGACAACCATTTCCCCTTCAGCTCATTTTAACTTGTATTTTTAAATCTTACTTTTTTTTGCCTTATAAATATAAAAGGTAAGATAGTTCTTATTAAATTTTCTTCATCATAACAAGCTTGTATAGCCCTTTTATTGGTAATGATATCCTGCTGAAATTCCTGAGGCTTCGGCTTGTTCTGTACCACCTGCGACACTCCATCCTCTTGACCCCTGTCAACCCAGAGTCTTCATTAGTAATCACAGAGTGAGTTAGGTGACAAATGAGGTGACTCTCCCTTTGAAACCTTCTCTCTAACGTATTTGACCGACCAACAGAGCCGTGTTTCCATATAAGCACAGAGCATTTTGCCTGTTGAACCGTTATGTGATGTGTCCCCCACATCTTTCCCGAAAATGCTCTTGGAGGACACCAGATGGAAGTAGGAATAGAGAAGAAGAGAGTTGGAAGGTCTGCAGCAAAGGGACTCCAGCAGTAGTCGAAATCTCTGAGATACTCGGTGTTGTCCAGGTGCAAGTTCGAGTGCTTGACCTGTGACCATGAGTTTCATCCCATTGGCGGTCTTACCGAGGAGATTATTATTCCCCTTGTTTTTTCCATGAGAACTTGGAGTCTCCAAGAGGCTTGGTGACAGAATTATGGGAAAGCTGGAGTCTCCATTCTTTCTCCAACCATCACAAGTCAGTGCAAACCCAACAATCTTTCTCAGGAATTGTCTTCCATGTTCTTTGACTTGAAAAAAAAAAAAAGGTGTAGGAATGAGTGGACTTGATAAATCTTTGGTCTCTTTTTGACTCCATGCTGGGGCTGGTGCCAGTGCTCATTAGGGCTGCCATCTTGCTCTACCGCATTTTCATCCTTGGTCACATCTTTACCTGTTGTACCTCGAGCCACGACACCTGCAAATGTGTTGGAACAATCTGATTGGGAAGCATTTCGTGTTCTCATGATTTTTGTTTAATTTAGTGTCGCATGAAAGGGAAAGGAAGGAGATCGCCACTGTTTTCTCTCTGGGTAGCCTTCGGCAGAGCCATGCAGCCATGTCGGGACTCTTCTTGGGCCTTCCCACATCTATATTATTATAGTGATATTAGGTGACATAATTGGCCGTGGCCTTGCAAACATGAAAACTTCTGTGATTAGTCTTTTCATAGGTGACAAGAAGGAAGGTTGGAGAAGATTGAGTGTCTTTATTAATAATACGCGTAGCACACTCAAAGCAGGTGTTAACCTCTCTTGTTCTTAATTCCCGAGTCAGGTGCTTCTACCACACTGTGTGGCCTCTACTGGGGTTCAGTGTCAGCCTCAGTGAAATTGGAGAGTTGTCCTTTAGGTTAAGTGGCAGGGCTTTGAACATGGCCCTGCCCTACCTGATGGCCTTACCAGTGTCACAACAAACAGATGGCATTCATGTCAAGATAATGAGTGCATTGCAACGTTCCCTAATACCACCTATGAAACAACACAGAGTCGAAAAGTCCTTAACGAAGGAACTAATGAGGTGAGCTCAGTAAATGAAACTCCTGTTTCTGCTGTTGGTTAATAGAATTTCAATGGACGCAGATTCACTGTTCATCAACAAGAGCAAGAGGATGTTTGCCAATTGTAGCATCTCAGGCTAAGATAGGTAGGTGACCCTACAAATAGAGAAGTGGGTCTCAACATTTGCTCCCTACTACAAGCTGGACCTAAAGCTTCCATGGGTGTTATGGAACGTTTTTCGGATGACAGCAGGGCTGCAAGAAGCCGCCGTCAAGAGCGTTGCATGTCTGTGCTTGTAGTTCAGAGCTGTAGCACTCGAGGTCACGGGGACTGTGGGGGTCCCATCTGTTGTGAGGAGGACCACAGGCTCCAGGCCCCCTGCTTACTGCCCCAGCTGAGCACAGACAGGAACAGGCAAAAGTGTCCTGAAGAAGGCGGCTAATGCAGAGACAGGCCTAGAAGTTGTCCTTCAAAGCAGTCTTGGGAGAAGGAGGAAGCTTGAGGCCAGAGAGGCGGAGGCTTACAGGGACTGGCAAAGCCACCTTCACATGGTCTGTATTAGAAGTACGGACCTCCCTTCATTCTCTCAAAATCTTTATGACCAATTGTTCTAGAATATGAACGGGGATTAATCTGCTACATCATGTGTTCCTCATGTCACACCACTGAAACATTCTTAAAAATGTAGGCCTGCAGTCAGTATTTTACAAACTTTAAAAAAATAATTTAAATTCCTTTGACTCGCATTTCCGCCTGAGTGGTGCTTTCTCTATTGCCTATCGGCAGGTACCCGTCACATTTCCTTGATGTCTTTGCTCTTGATGTCTATAAACGGGTCACAGTACACTTGAGTGCTCCATAGAAACTCAATCAAAAGGAGTATTGTATAGAATCTGCTTAAGATATAAGTGCCGTCCTTCTCCCCTCCGCAGATGAGTTGCTTGAGAGGGATAAAGATCATATTCAGCAATTTTCTTGAAACTAAACAAACCTCAAGTGTATTTTAATTGATTTTTTAAAAATTCTCATTATTACAGTTACACGTCGGTTTTAGTATTGGGCCCTGCTGCGAGTAATGAATGTGTTGTGTGAGAAGTTCTCCTCGGCTCTGTTAATAACTAGCCCCTTTCCTAGACAGCAGGTCTTTCTTGGGGTAGGTCCTTTTCTGGGGCATACACTTAATCAGAATTTATAGAGGAATTCTATCTTTTAGAGAAGTTTCAGTGACAGAAAACTTTAAACAAAAGCACAAGAACAAAATAATTCATTGGAATCCTTTTATTATGTTGTTGTTGCCAAAATGAAAATCTATGTAATGAGTCCTGTCCTAGGAAATTATGCTTAAGAAATTGTGATTAGGCTTGTTTCCCAAGCGTATGTACAGATGAAGTTTCTTTATAGCTAGAGTCTACAGTATTCTTAAAATGCCACAGGCATATCCTAGGTGATCAGTGGTAAATAAATGAATGGTTGCAAGAAAAAGTGACTTTATAGTGATATTTAACCTCCCAAGTCAACATGAGATTTCACTGTTGGTTCCTTTTTTTTTTTTTTTTTTTTTGGTTCCTTTATATCAAACAGAGATTTTGTCTTTTTGTTTTGTTTTTGTTTTGTTTTGTACTAATTTTAAATTAGCACAGTGATCGGCTTTAGCTGCATGGCTCCCATTTACCGTAATGAAAGCTGCATAATGACATCTCCTGTATGTGCTCAGAAAATCAGTAGTTAAACTGTTCTTTTTTATATTCTCTGACTTACAGATTTATATATAAATATATATATAGACCTTCACCAGCATATTTCACAACTGCTACTTGAAAAGTGATCTAGCCAAGTTATTCATGTGTTTATTTTAAAATATGATTTACCCATATGCTGTCCCTTTAAGACATAGTAATTAACTTAGTGTCATAAATTCTGTTAAAATGTAGGAATTGGAAAAAAAAATGTAGGAATTGGTATGAACATCTGTATATGTGTGTATGCTGTGCACATAAGTACACAAAACAGTATTTCTTTAATTTGTGTCTTTAATTTGTTTAATTTGAGTGACCAAGCAGTCTTCATGCAAGGCAGTCCCAAAGCATGGACTAGAAGCTACTGAAGTTCTCTTCATCTGAAAGTTCAGATGATATTTAATAACTAAACTGATTCATATTCAGTTTTACTATAGGGTACCCCTCTTTTGTAGATAATCCTTTTAATTCTAGATATGTGTACACTAAGCTTGCTTAAAATACAGGTAAAAAAATGCCATTGTTCGTCATTGAAATGAGGGCAGCCCCACATGGGCTACAAATGCTTTCTTTTGGAAGGTGTAGTCTTTTGATAATTAAAACTAATGTTCTTTAAACTCAGTTTATCTCTGGTTTAAAACCTTTGATATCTTTCTATGCCCTCTGTACTCCTAAATCTCTGAAGTTCTCTATGCATCGAGAATAAATTTTGTATTCTCCTCCTAGATTTTGGGCCCTTGAATAGAAATCTCCTATTTTTTTTTTTATATCAAAGTTTTCACCTCTACTCTCCAAAACAAAATTCTCTTGTGGCTAGACTGGCTACCTGGGCATTCTCCAGACACATGTTCATTCATCAATCTTACATCTAAAAATGCATTTCCTTTACGCTCTGTCTACCGATCCACTTATAAGTCAAGACAAGCTCGATTCCTATAAAGGTACAAATCATCATGGCTAATATTGCTTATTTCAGATGCAGAGGTCTTGTCTCTACCAGCCGGGCACCCTGGAACAATGTTGCTCATCCCAGGCCAGTTTTATATACATCCCAGGATATGTACTTAGGAATACAGTAAACAATTCCTATGAGTTTGGGAGGCTTTAATCCTGAAAGTGTCTAGCTGGGTCAAAGCGGGGCAGCCGAGCATATGAAAATGCTCATGAGTACACACCTATTTCCATATCAATCAGAATGTTTAGTATATCATAAGGAACACCAGTCAAAGTCGCTGGGTGAATTCACTCACTTAATCAGTATATTTTATTTTATTTATTTTTTTTTTAAATTTTTTTTTTTTATTTATTTATGATAGTCACAGAGAGAGAGAGAGAGAGAGAGAGAGAGAGGCAGAGACACAGGCAGAGGGAGAAGCAGGCTCCATGCACCGGGAGCCTGACGTGGGATTCGATCCCGGGTCTCCAGGATCGCGCCCTGGGCCAAAGGCAGGCGCCAAACCGCTGCGCCACCCAGGGATCCCTAATCAGTATATTTTAAATAGGAGCTCAAGCACTTACTCTTAGGCTGAAGCATTAAAAAGTCGCAAATTTTATAGTTCAAATATGTTTGAACATCAGCAAACTCACATGATTCAAGAGCCTTATGGATATCAGAGGCTGCCTTTATGATGCTTATAGTATTTATAGTCCACTAGATACATAGAGTCAACTAGTATGTATCATCCACCCTTTGATATTTCTCGGCCATTGAGTTTTAATTCTCATCTTGATGTTCTTATGACTGGCTTTATGTGGACGCCATCCTTCCAACAACCAGTTTCTTATCATGGTTCCCACTGATATTTGATGAATGACTAGTAGTCTTTTAAAATCAACCTGAATGGGATGCTTGGGTGGCTCAGCGGTTAAAGCATCTGCCTTCGGCCCAGGGCATGATCCTGGACTCCCAGGATCGAGTCCCGCATCTGGCTCCCTGCATGGGGCCTGCTTCTCCCTCAGCCTGGGTCTCTGCCTCTCTCTCTGTGTGTCTCTCATGAATAAATAAGTTAAAAAAAAATTTAAAAAAATAAAATAAAATCAATCTGAAAAAGATGAGATGTGCCCCAGCTTCTCTTACGAATCCATAAACTTCTGTCATCTGTCCATTTCCATAGCCTCCTTGAGCCTGTCAACACACCTTGTGTTACCTCTTAAATTAGTGAGCTTAATCATTTTTAAGAATTTTCTGTGTGTGGTTACTATTTCCTTTTGTCGCGCTCTTTCTACTTCCTTTACCCAATGGGACTAAGCACTGTCACCTCAAAGTTGCTGAATTATTTCTGATATTTATGCACTTCCTGATTATTAAGGCTTAATTTAGTTTTTTCTCTTTGGCCTTTTAATTTCCCAGACCAAAAGAGATTGATTTCACAGTATTTATCCTTAAGAGAAATTAGTCTATCTTTCCTGATGACCTGCTCTATATAGATTGTTTGCAGTTCTCTCCTGCCCTTCTGGAAAAGCAGTGGCCAGAAAGAGACACAGTGTTTTGGTAGCTGAGGACCCCACAGTCCTAAATTTGACAAGACTTTTCTCTGCTGTCCTCCTGATGGTGATGAGAGTGTTTCTGGCTTCTTTTTTGACTCAGGGTAGCACAAAAAGCTTCTGTCTCCAGAAAATAGAACATAGTGACTCTGCATCTTAACTGCTAAAGTAGAAAGCATCCTTAAACAGTATGAGTTGGACTTCACTTATTTCTGAGGGTTTTTTTTTTAAGATTTTATTTATTTATTCATGAGAGACACACAGAGAGAGAGAGAGAGAGTCAGAGACCCTGGCAGAGGGAGAAGCAGGCTCCATGCAGGGAGCCCGATGTGGGACTCGATCCTAGGTCTCCAGGGTCACACCCTGGGCTGAAGGCAGCACTAAACTTCTGAGCCACCCAGGCTGCCCTATTTCTGAGCTTTTAATCTTACATATGTCCACATGAAAAACCATCTTCTACACTAATGGTAGTGGACTTATACAAAAATTTTGCAAATCCCTATCACATTTCTCATTCTTTATAACCGCCCTAGGAGGTAGATTGAGGTGATGTTCTTATGCTCAGATTTACAGAGAAGAAAACAAGCTAAGGATTTGGGAGATTTTGCCTCAGGTTCATTAAGGAGCCCATGGGCTAAATTCTAATCCCAGGCTCGTCACAAACCAGGAAAGTTATGTGTTGTCAAGTCCTATATTAAAAAAAAATAAATCTTAAATCCTGTCTAATAAATCATTAGTGAATGAGTTATGACTATTCTTACTCTTATCTTTTTTTTAAGATTTGTTTAATTTATTCATTAATGAGAGACACACAGAGAGAGGCAGAGACACAGGCAGAGGGAGAAGCAGGTTCCATGCAGGGAGCCCGACCTGGGACTCGATCCTGGGGCCCCAGCATTAGGCCCTGGGCTGTAGGCAGCGCTAAACCACTGAGCCACCCGGGCTGCCCTCTTATTTTTTATTTTCTCTTATGACTTAGTGTTTATAGAAATTCTGGGTGTCTACTATATGTCTGAAACCTTCAGTCAAATTTTCCATATTGTGCCATTACACAGTAAACCATCTCAAAAGCGTCTTGGCTCCCACTTTATTGAGATATTGGAGTTGTCTCCTTTGGTTTCCATCTCAGTATGCTGGCCTGAGATCAATTATAACACCCGCTTTGAAACTTTGTGTTCAGTTTTAAACAAACCTCTATAAGCTCAGCTCTTTGGTTTGCATGAAACTCCAGGAGTTTGTTGGCTTAGCGGAATCTTGTAGAAATCTTGTATTTGTGTGTCAAAGTCCAAAATAACACCTCTCCAAAGTATTCACTTCTTGTTTTAATTTTACCTGACAGAAAACTTTTTTATAAAACTGTATTTCAAGAAACAAGTACAGTGTCATCCCGAGATTTTGTTAAGAGAGATGCTATGGACTCTTCGGTTCATTGGCTTCGGTTAGGGCGGATGATAATGAATGTAGTTCTTTTCATCCCTCAGGCTTTGGGGCACTGGATTTTCTTAAGTAGAGCATCATTTGGACTCCCTCACCGTCCTTGCCCGAACTCACATATGACATTCACTCAACTCCGTATGTCTATCATGACGTCTCCT
Organism: Vulpes vulpes; assembly: GCF_048418805.1. NCBI lineage: Eukaryota > Metazoa > Chordata > Mammalia > Carnivora > Canidae > Vulpes > Vulpes vulpes. The sequence goes on along the minus strand of NC_132789.1, from coordinate 34,703,994 downwards.
GGTTTACAACAATAACTTAGTTACTAGTTGCTATGGATTTATTTACTCAATTTTCTGATTTGTAAAGCTTTTTGCACTTTAGGGGAAAAAAAAACCTGCCACATTGCAGCATCTTCACACTAGACAGCTATTTTGAAATAGCTCTTCCTCTTAAAGATGCTGTACTTCTCCTATATTTTCTTGTGACCTAGTTAAACTGTCCTTGTTTGCCCGAAGGAGTCATTAATTTGTGGCTCTCCCTGTTTGAATGATGAGGCATCATGGTATTTAAAGTTTAGTGTGACAAGGGTGAGGTTACGTAGCTGATGTCAAGTGACCATATTGCCCTTTGCTGAGCAAGTGGCACGTTCTTAGCCTTCCAATAAGGCTCACTGCCCAAGACTCTCTATGAGAAGCTTTCATAAACTATGGATTGGGATGGGGAAAATGTACCCGCTGGGGAGATTTGGATTTTGTTATCATTTTTGTCCAGATTCATCACTAATTTATTTCAGAGTCGCAATATTGAGTTGTTGGACTTTACCAGAAGTATTTGAAGGCAAGACTGTACTTTACCAAACTCAGTGGTCTTGTGTCACCTTCAAAAGCATTCTATTCCTTCCCTACATGTCATCAAATGAACACAAATTCCTTGAGCACCTCTCAAGACAGGGTCCTGCTAGGAACTACAGGAATGCAAAGCTTATCAAAAGAAATTATTATCTTACTGAATTTGAAGATGGGAAAGTATGAAGGTTCCTTAATCTCTGATCGTTTCAACATTCCCGTCATGTCTCAGCTGTAGTTAGAAAGACATCTTCCCGTCTAGATTGGTTTGGGGAAAAAAAAAATCATCTCATTAAGGATGTCACTTTCAAAACAAGATTTGAACTAATGCTATGCTTTGTCTTTTATTTTGCTATTTTCTTTTATTTAAATGTATTTTCAGAGGAAAGCTTGATTTAAAAATTTTATGATTAGCACAAATGTCAAAAGGAGATCATTCTGAGATATGTATATACTATCTGGGATGACCATGGTCATCCATGGTTCATTGTCTTTATTCTTTTTCCTGATTTAGCCAAAGGCCCAGGAATAAAACTTTTGTAGATGCAGAATTCTGGTTCTTAAGGTCACCATTACCCTTGGTTTTCTGTTTTAATGTAAATGACATTAATTTGGGATGTTTAGATGGATTTTCATCGAATCTCTAGGTTACGTTTGTAATGGTCTTAACTCAAAGATAAGTTCCCAAAAATCATTTCTGGGGTCCTAAGTAGAATCCTGGGAACAATCACCTAACACCTAGTTTAGAGTCCCTTTCAGGGACAAATGAAAATAAAATTCAGTATAAAGACAGTGGAGTGGCCAGTTGGAAAAGATGGACTCCAGTGCAACCACGTAAGATTCTCTATTAAAGAACATTTGAGCATCCACAGGTACGAGGCATCTCCTCCAAAGCAGCTGAAACAGAGGTGTCATGGAAATCTTTACAAGTGCTGATAGTGATCCATTACATATACCCACGGGCAAACTACGGGTTCAAACATGAACCTCAGACTGATCATGCTAAAGAATCTAATATTGAAAATGTGAACCTAACTAGGATATTTTCTGTTGGGAAGTATATGTTGGGGTCAACTACTGAGTCTGTAGGAGGGCTCTTTAAACTTTTATTAATGAAGAAATGTTCAAATTCAGGCATATGAAGATAGTTTCATGAGCATTCCTTTCACTGTCATTATTAATAATTCGTCACAAGGCTGACACTACATGATAGATTCTTAGCTTGTAACAGAGATAACATTTCACATTGAGAATTCTACATGTTATGCTCCACGGATTATTTTTATGGACTTCAAATATGTGGGCCTTACTTGTGATGTACAAAGATCCTTTGTCAAAGAATTTAAACTTATTTTAGCAACACTGTTACAATTATAGAAGATGATTAAAACTCAAAATTGATTTTTGCTGTCCGCTAAAACTTTCAAATGATGATCATTAATGATAATCTTAAGTTAGCAAAGTAACACAGCTACTGATATATAAAGATAACAATAGTATTCAGAATTTGTTCATGAACAATCTGCAAGTAAGAGGATGAAGCTTTTAATACAATTGAATAAATTATACGTGTCGGTATTGCTCTGTTATTGGACAGAGAAGAATTTTTCCATTTGCTATAGCAGTTAAATATTCACTGTATGCTTTATGATGTAGTATTCAGAGTTAAGATACTTGAGAGCCTGGGAGAGGGTACCATTGATACTTGTGATCTATTTATAATCTTTATTTAGAGCCTCTTCTTTTATTAAGAAAGTAATAAATGAGTGAAGTTCTTTCAACTGTATCATGGATAGTTTTTCATATTTAATAATGAAAGATTCTAATGGGGTATTTGAAGCACTTACTTTTTTATTCTATGGAGATGAACCAGAGTAAAAGCCTTAGTTCACTTTTCAAGATTGTGCCTTGGCTTCAGCTTATAAATTAGTCATTGTATATTTTATTCTTCTTTTGACAATAATGAATCTGTGAATAAGCTAATCCTTCTTAGTACTTGGCCAGCTGTCATTTTTCCCATCTTTGACTGACTTTAGAAATAGTTTATTTCATATCTGGATCAATATATGTACACTGTAAAAACCCCGTGATTCTTTAAAAAGAAGAAAATATTGCCAATTTGATCTCAGATGATGATTATGCTAAGGATTGATTATGTAAACACTTTAAGGAATTTGTAAATCATTTTTAAGGGCCTCCCTCTGATCCAGCAACATGTTTGCTTAGATTTAAAAAATCATAAAGTAAGTCAACTTTAAAATATCTCTTTCATTTATATTTTGTACACATTTAGTAAGTAACAGGAAAATCTAAAGCCTTGAAATAGATAACAATGGGTGATACATCTTTGCTTTGTTGGTGGTTAATGTTTGTTGTAACATACTGGGCATACCAGTTCTTGAATATAGGCAGACTCATCTAGCTCTGTGCTTCCCACATGCAATAGCAAGACCGTAATGCTTAATGTCGTTTGATGTAGATCCCCATGGTTGCAGCTATTACCTTCATAAAAACAAGTAAAAATCTTATTTAAGAAGATTGCCTGGAAATCACTTTATCAATCAAATCAACTCCCCAACTTATTGTTACCATATCCCCTTAGCTCACAAGAAACCCTATAAAATGCCAATTAATTGTCACTGGGCCTAGGTCATCAAATTAAAAACTGGTATGAAATGTTTCATGCAATCTTCTGAAGTCAAATTTCTTTTCTCTGCTTTGAAGAAACTTTGCCATTGTGGAAATCTCATCTGTTATCTTCCATGAAGTTTCTTCTGCAGTATTCTTACTGATAAAAATCTATTGTCAGTGTGGCTCAGTATCGCCAGGCAGACCATAGACAATAAAAACACAATTTAGCTCTATCTAAAATTATTTCAAGTTTTTTCTTAGTCTAAATCACTGAAAAGGGTTACAGAGCTAAAATCAACAAACTATGAACATAAAACAGCATAATGAAGATAGAAAATATTAACTTGATTAAATTTTTAAGTTTCACCTCACTTTTTTTCTTTGAAAGCACATTTTAACTAATACGACACCACACTATTTAATGCCTAAGCGTGTAAACGTTGCTAAAGTTGGTCATTTTGTGGAATCCCTTTTGACATTTAAAATCTTTTTGCTGGATTGTTATGTGCTGTATTTTGAGATTTCACTTAATTATTTAAGAATTGCAAAAAGGAGAAGGAATAATGGGTGATAAAAGCTACAACTCAACAAATAAAACCTCATATTAAGTCTGCTGTCACAGAAAACAATTTCTGGAGTCGTCAGTTGTTTAACTATTTTATTTGACCAGAAAAAATAATGTAGATTTCAGTGCTTCCATGTACCATCAAAATCAGGAAGCTGAATTGAAAAAGAATTGGTACGAGTTGAAGGTCTGAAATAATAAACTCTACTCTAAAAAAAAGAGATAGTCCAGTTGGTGTCACTGATTCACTAGATTCCTGTGTGACCTCCTACAAATGGATTCCTCACTTCAAATCCTGCCTCATCCCATTCCCTGCTCAACAGGCAGCCAACATGATCTTGGAAAGTGTAAGTCTAACCATGTCACTCCCTTCTTAAAATGCTCATGCGATACTCTAGGGTTTCTAGGGAAAATCACACTCTAGTTCTTTTTATTTTTTTTTAAGATTTTATTTATTTATTTGAAAGAGAGAGAGATTGCACAAGCAGGGGGAACGACAGAGGGAGAGGGAGAAGCAGATTCCCCACTGAGCAAGGATCCTGACATGGGGCTCGATCCCAGGACCCTGAGATCAAGACCTGAGCCGAAGGCAGATGCTTAACCCACACAGGTGCTCCCACACACTGGTTCTGAACAGAAAGTCCTTCATCCTGACTCTGCAGAGTTGTCTTGTGCTCCCACTCACCCACTCTGCTCCTGAGCTACAGAATGACTTGCCCTTCCCTGAAGCCATGCTCCTCTTCGCGGTAGCACCTGTGTGCATTATTTTTCTCTTCCCAAAACCTTCTTCCCTGTTCTCTGCTTGATTAAATCCCAATCATTTATTCATCCAAACAGTCTTTCGAGATTTACCCATGAGTCGTCTCTTCTAGGAAGCCTTCCAGGACGTATGCCACCTCAATCCATATGTCGCCTATGTCACAGGTGCTTCTGTGACACCATAGCACCTATGCATTTTCATAAAGTTCTGTAATCATCGGTTTACCCCTGTTTCTCCCTCCATTACACTAAGTGTGTTGCAAAGAAAAAGAGGGAATTATACTCATCACTGCGTTCAAGGTGCCCAGCACTGTGCTGGGATCGAAAACAGTGGATCCTCAGTGAATGAATCCGTGAGTGATAAGGAGTTCTGGCAATAACTCCCCATGTGACCTTCAGTGCACTCTCTAAATGCCCCGGGGCTTCCTCCATGGCTTATCCAAATGTTACAAGACTCTTGCCTCATGTGGGTTGTTATAACTGTTAAGGGCAGTATAAAAGATCCTGAACTGTTAAAAAAAAAAAAGAAAAAGAAAAGATACAAAGGTAAGGTGATGGTATTGTTACTCTTTTTGCAGCACAAAATATTTAAGGTGCTTATGAGTGTACGAGAATAGTAAGAAGAGAAAAAAATGAAGTTGATCTATCTTTTTCACTTTTTCCGAGTTCCCTGGGACTACTTCGTGGCTTCAGAATCACAAGGCTGCATGCACCCTTACCATAGGAGCAGGAATGCTTTCAAATCAAAGCTCGCTAATCAAATGGATTAGGTGCCCCCAAAATAACATCCTGAAACAGAACATATTCCTATTGTTGATGCATTTTGGGTATTATCTAGTTTTCATTATTTGCCAGAGTGAAATTTTATTGTTTGGGGATGTTCATTTCACTTGGGAAACCAAACTTGAGAAGACAACTGGAGCCAGCCTTTATTGGAGAAGGAAAGTAGCAATAAAAGTAAAACGAAAAATGGCTGTAACTGTGTTATAAAGCAGGAAGTTAAGGTGTTTATTTGGGAAGGCCCCAAGACCCACCAACTCCCAGGGCGTATTCCCTGAGCTTTCTCTGTTTTATCAGGTTTTAAGATTTGAGCAGAAATGATAGATAGAACCCTAATTCTGAAAGAAGCACCAGTAGGACATCAGGTTGGGTAGCGTTGAGGATGGAATCAAGTATACTGGAAAGTTCTGTGAATCAAGAGCCAGAAAACCAGGTTCTACATTTTCACTCGGTGACTTGGTTGGGAGGCATGGAGGGAGGACAGGTTAATTTCCCTCCAGTGGTTTCCATATCTTCATCCGTCCAATAGAAAACCTACTGTAGTATGGGATCTTTTTGAATTGAGAGAATTAAAAAATGAAAGGAATTTTAAGTTGTTAAGTATATAAATACTTGAAACAATCTTGTGTGTGTCCCGGCCAAACTCTGGTTTGGCTAATCTTGGCCAAGAAACAAGTTAAAAATTTCAAATTAAGTCACAAAGTTCTACTCAGATGCAGAAGTTTTGTTATCAAATGATGATCATGCTTGATTTTGTTAAACAAAATATTTATTTACTCCTATTTCCCTAAGTTGCAATATAGCTGCCGTGTTCTCAGGGTGGTCTGAATACAAGGGTCCCTTGTCAGCAGACTTACGTTTCTCCTCCAGTGCCAGTGAATACGCCTGGATGCCAACAGCAGGAAATTGAGTCAGCCTAAGGGTTAAATGGAGTAAGAGCAGATATTGGCTCAGGTGAATCAGAGGTATAAAAAGCCAAAAAGCAAAAAGAAACCTCAGGGGTTAATACAAATGGTTTAATGATACAATGATATTTGGGTTACAAGAAATAAGTACTTGGAGCTATTTGAAGCAACACCAGGTGATGTGGGACAGAATTGGTTGGGAAAGTCACTGCAGTGGAGAGATTTTAAACTGCCTTTTGGTCAAGGAGGTAGATAAAAACCTCAGTCTTGTCTCCAGATCACATTTTGGACACATCAGTGACCTGGAGGTGGGAAGAGAATGGGATGAATATAGACCTGGAGCATTTGAAAGCATGGTGTGCATTATTACCTTATCAGGGAAAATGCCTTCTCTGTGCTGTAGCATGCAACAGGACCCTCAGGACAGAAAAGCAGGCAGGCTCCATTGATTTTTCCCTGGATCCTCATATTCCCTACTAATGCATTTGAGGGTGTAAATAATGCATACAGCAGATTGCATTAGAGGTGATTGTTTCCTTACTGCATGCATAAGTCAAGAGGCACGATGAGTGCATTAGAGTCTGGGCAACAGTTCCAGATTGCAGTCTTTTTGCTTAATGACCGTCGCAGATGAGGAATTCAAGAGCCAGAGACCACACAAAACCATCTTGTCTCATGAATTGCCTTCCTTTGCATTGTTTTAAAAAAAAAAGTCTATGGAACAAATGAGAGTTCTGTTTTAATGCATGACATTTTTGTTACATAGGAGAAGACATGAAAAAGTCTTCATAAAAAAAAAAAAGAAAAGGTTTTCATTAGGAATATGACACTGTTCCCATGATCCTTCTTAAGTCTATGGTTCTCTCTTTTCTCTTCCTCCTCCTCCTCCTCCTCCTCCTCCTCCTCCTCCTCCTCCTCCTCCTTCTCCTCCTCCTCCTCCCCATCCTCTTTCCTGCCCCTCTTTCTCCTTCTCCTTTTCTTTCTCCTCCTCCTCCTCCTCCTTCTCTAAGATAATGGTAAACAAACTGATGTTACAAACCATATATGATTATCTCAACAATCTGGATAGTCTGGGGAACAATTGTAGATCTCAATCCATTATTAGATCTTCTACTGCTTAACCATGGTAGACATTCAACAAAGCAGGATGGTTCTTCCCTATAATTCCATCTTACTGATAAATAGCTGAAAGCATCTTTCCTTTGATCATACATTTGCATGTGATCTAACAAGGTTACTTGAACTCTGTTTTCTCCCAATAGACTTCGCTAGGAAACACTTCTTTGACTTTGTCCCAACAAAGGGATGATTAACTTAATTTTAGGGCCGCTGGTCCTTGAATAATCTATTTCTGCAGCCTTTTTGTCTCTTACAGCCTTCTGCAATATGTTCGATGTCGGGCTTTAGGCAGCATCTTCAAGGATGAAACAAACCCAGTGCATCTTGGTGGGTCGTTATAGTCCCCTTTTCTCTGAGTAAGACCTGTCCCAAAAGCCCAGAGCTCTAATTAAGTTTTCAGTTAAGATGATGGGATGTATGAGATTTATAGATGGAAAGTTGATGACCTAGAAATCCATGGCCTCTGTACAGAAGCCAAAGTTAATTCCTAGAATTTCTAAGGAAAAGTAAACTTTTGATATAATAGAAAGGACGTGTTAATTCTTTTTGTAGATTTTATTTATTTGTTCATGAAAGACACAGAGAGAGAAAGGCAGAGACATAGGCAGAGGGAGAAGGCTGCAGGCTGGGAGCTTGATGTGGGACTCGATCCTGAGACCGCGGATCACGCCCTGAGCCAGGGGCAGGTGCTCAACCGCTGAGCCACCCAGGTATCCCGTGTTAATTCTTTTTAATAGTCCATTCTCAATTCTCACTGATGCCTTAATGGATTTGCCTCTTGAAATGTAATAGTATTATAGTTCTAATTATTTTTGAATATACTTTCTTTTTCAGAATCCTTTGAGTTACAGAAAAGTTACACAGAAATTACAGATTTCTCTTATAGCCACCACCATTTCCCCAGCTATAAACGTCTTCTCTTACTATGTACATTTGTCACATCTAATGAATCGATACCGACATGATCTTATTAACTAAGGTTCAGTTCTGAAGTTTTTAAAATACATGAGGGTGAAAAGAAAATATTTTTTCTTAAGATTTCATTTTTAAGTAATCTGTACACCCAATGTGGGGCTTGAACTCACAACCCCAAGATCAAGAGTTACATTCTCCACCGACTGAGCCAGCCAGGCACCCCAAAAAATAGTTTACGTATGACTAATCAAATGTTTATTTCTTAGTTTTAAAATAAAGACAAATTAGAAAACAGGAGGCAAGAACCGCATGCCATGTCAATTCATAAGAGGTGGTCTCGTGACTCAGCACAGGTGTCTGCATAGCAGTATGCGATGGGCGAGCACTCCTGCAATGAACTTTGTAAGAAACATTGTGTGTTTAGAAAGCCCTGAACAGGAAGACAATTTCCCATTTGACTTTGAAAAAGGGAAGCTTTATGTTGCAAGGTCAGTCATCCCCACAGAAACAACCCTTTACGGAAAACCTACTGTCTATCAAGGTGCTTGGCACACACTGTCCTTGATCTCCCAACATTCTTGCAAAGTTGAGGGCATTACCCTGTAGATTACTGGGGAAATTGAGAATCAGCAAAACAAAGCAAATTAGCTTAAGGTGAGAAGACAGGAAGTGGAAGATACAGATTTAAAGAAAAAACAAAACTCTAGGCAAAGGAATCCAAGGCAAATTTAGAACACTCAGGAGATTTCATATTTAAATCCTAATCCTGATTAGGGAATGGAGTGTTTAGTCATTTTTGCATCATGTAAAATGAAGGAGATTGGTCAAAACTGTCATTTAAAAAAAATAGGTTATTTTAAATAGCATCACTAGAAGGTTTATACAAGGAAGTGCTATAGACCTGGTTTCATAGCAAAAGCTACTATAAAGTGTGAAAAAAAATATTAGTGGAATTTATGTCACAGGCTTTCATCTTTTACAAGGAGATGTGTCTGGCAGTTACTTATAATAAGGCTGAGAGATGAAAATTATGAAAATGATATCAAACGGAATGGTCCGTCTGAAAGTAACTATACTTTTGTGCTCAGGTTGGTAGGAGTTGCCAGTAGCCAGGACTTCTAAGTAAGGAATACTGGGAAATTTCCTGTTATTTAGTAATTTGTACGCGTGCATGTGCGTGTGTGTTGTAGGAGACAGGGTATCACGAGGCTTGGTGCTCTGCTGTGCTCCTGACCCTGAATTTCTTTCTTGATTAGGAAGCGACAGGATAAATACATCAGAAAGCATCATCTGAAAATGCATTATTTCTCTTTGATTAACGAAACGTCTCTGTCTGATTGTCATGGCTGGAGTCCCTTGAATTTTGGGGCGGCTCCCGCAGGGTGCTCTTGCCTGTTTAGAAGAGTGTGGAGAATAACCCAGGTTTATCAAGGTTATTTTCAAATGTAACTATCCTCCTTTAAAAAAAATTTTTTTTTTCAGAGAGTAGATTTGTTCCTGCACCTGCTATCAGGTAAGAAGAACCGTTCCGAATCCAAGGCCGTGCTCTGGTTAATGCTAGGGGAGCGTTTCTCAGGCACCCAGGTGCTCTGGACTCAGAATCTTTTCTTCTTTAATTACCAGATATATAGTTTCAGATTTCACGTGTGGGCCTGAAGAAACACAGAAGCATTGAGGTTTGTACACCGGGGGGTGGGGGGGGATGTAACATAACAGGAACGAGTACCCTTGTCTGTTCCTATCACTCCCTGGTCCCCAAAGTCGGAAGAGCACAAGGAGAAAAACAGCGTTTGGGGTGACAGACGGAGGAGTCATAATTTTACAAAGAGGTTTATTTTCCTCCAAATAACATTTGAAGAAGGTGGCTGATTCTCTAGAGAACTGCCCAGAATACTAATAATATTAGCCACTGGGTTGATGTCTGCAAAGGGAGACACCCAGGAGTGACTATAAAGATGCTTAAGGAAGGAATGCGAGAAAACAAGAGCAGAAAACGAAAACCTTGTCTGTCCTCTGTGCTCGTTGGGAAGGCCTAGCCAACAGGTCAAATAAATAAGGAAAATTCTCTTCTGTGTTAGAAAGTAGTCGGTGCTGTGGGGAGAAGTAAAAGGGTCTGGAGTTTGGGGGTGGGGTTGAGATTATAGTTCTCAGTGGACTCAGGGAAGCCTCACTGAAGGGGGCAGGTGGACAAAAGTTTCAAGGAGGCAAAGGCAGGTATAGAGCCCAAGAACATCCAGGTGGGAGTAAGCACATGCAAAGACCGTGAGCCAGCAGGTGCAAAGGCCCTGAGGCAGCAGGCACAAAGGCTCGGAGAACAGCGTATTTGAAGGTATAAGACCTGACATGGAAGCTGGGACACAGAAGGAGCATAAGACATATTTGATTGAATCCATAGTATTGGGCTTTAGGATATTTAAAGTGTTTTCCGGTACATTATGATCGCACCCAGTGATTTTATTTGCTCTTTTCCCCCTCGGAAAATGCTTGAATTCGACACGAATATTTTTAAAAGTGGTTCACATAATGAAAACAGACTATATGCTTAATGTCTACGGTTCCATTTTACTTCGACTTATTTTTTTTCCTTAGCTCTTTACACAAATGCTTTAAAAGGCTGTAACTTTCCCTAATAATTAGTTGTGAATTGCTTTTGCTAGGAGTGTAATTGGTTGTGAAATTGCACTTTAAAAAAAAATTACTTACGCTTCATGGAGAAAAGCATTCACTGGTTCTCCTAATATATACATATTAGGGATGCTGCAGTGTTTGTATCCGACTTTAACATATTTTCTCAAGTATTAAAACTGAAACATATGCACCAAGAAAAAGAAAAAAGGGACTCTTGGGTGGCTCAGTGGTTAAGTGCCTGCCTTTGGCTCGGGGTGTGATCCTGGAGTCCTGGGATCGAGTCCCACATCAGGCTCCCTGTATGCAGCCTGTATGCTTGTCCCTCTACCTATGTCTCTGCCTCTCTTTCTCTCTGTGTCTCTCATGAATAAATAAATAAAATTTAAAAAATATATATTTAAAACATATATATTCAAAATTTATATATTATATGAATTATATGTTTTAATTATATATTTAAAATTAAATATATATATATATTTTTTTCTCTGTATTGAATAGTTTAACCCAGAAGAGGTAGAGCAAATCCCTGAAAACATGACACCCAAAAGGTCATTTGTTCTATTCCCAGCTCCCTGGTAAAAGTTCAGTGGGTAAATGATACCTGAAAAGCAAAATATACCCTGCAAAATAATCACTGATAGTGGAAATAAATAAAATGCATCGTGAATTCTTTCAAGGACTAATCCGATGCATCTTTTCTTATGAATCTAAAATTCTAAAGGGCTCATTCCCCAGAGGCCCTTGCCTGGAGGCGGGCCCTGTGAGGAAGATAAACTTGTCTTTGCAGGGTTCTCTGGCAGTGGAGACCCCCTTCTGAGTGGGCCCTTGTTTCTCTGATGGCTGTGTCCCCCCCGCCCCAGGAGGCCGTATTCTTTGTGGATGTAACAGGGACAAACCACGCATCAAACAGGACAGTCAGTCTTGAGAGGACCCCAGAGCTCCGTTCAGCCTCCCCGCTGAGGGGCCTGAAGGTGAATTCGGAAGGTGAATTCGGAAGCCTGAAGGTGAATTCTCCTGCTGGGTTCAGATGAGTGCAATTAGCCAGGGATTTAAGCATTTAAATGGATGTGAACTTGAACTTGTTTAAACTAATTGTAGTCATCTTCTCCTGCAGCTTCTAAAACTGTCCTCAGAAATGGAAGCAGTTGCTTCTGCAAGTTTTTTATGCAATAGCCCCCGTTCAGACTAAGAGAGTATTGGCCTCTTAGAACTTCTGGCTAAATACTAAGACGTTTGGGGTTTGATGCAAAATTCATCGGCCGTACAGTTAGGATCAATGAATCGGAATACCAACGTCAACATTTAGTAAAATAGAGCATTTGGGAAATGTCCCCTACTTGGCCAGGTGAAGTTCAAGTGACGTTGGCAACGTTCTCGTTATTCCCTCAAACTGGGTGCTCCACTTATTTGCTCGATTTCTGCCGCTGGGGTCGGGGAGGGACATTAGGAAATATCACAGGCTTCTTCCCAAAAGAGCATGCGGGGAAGTTAAAGCTTATCCAGAGAGAGCCCAAAGGATAATTATCGCTGTGAACCAGAAGCAATACTTCAGCGTCAAGTGGAAAATATGTCATTCGGAGGTCCAGTGAGGGACCGGGTGACACCCTTGTGGCCGGGTGACAATTCCTGGAAGTTCCTCCATCTGGAGGTGAGATTCGACTCGTGGAACGTGAGAGACAAGCACTGAGCCCGTCACGGCACAGCTATTGGCGACTGCAGGGTCCCAGACAGCCGCACGCTCGGGGGCCCAGATCCAGCTGAGCTCTGGGCTCTAGACAAAGTAATTCCTGTTGTCACCCTAGACAGACACACGGGGCTCAAAATGGGAAAAGCAGAGCCCAAAGCTCAGATGAAGAATTCCTTCCTCTTTCATTTACTCAAGTCATGGATTCGCTAGGCAAGCGTTTGGAGGGTGTGGGGTGTTCTGGGCACCACACTGATCCTGGGAACCAAGCTGTGGGCATAATTCACACCATCCCTGCGTTGAGATCTTTAAAAATATTGTTTCTTGGTAGCAGCAGAGTGATGGGGTTGGGGTGGACAGGTAAGACGGTGAGAGCTGTCTGCAGATTGTCATTTGTGCAGGTGACCAGGTGGTAAATCATGAGGAGCTGGCTGTGGCTGGCAGCAACATGGCCAGCAAAAGGAACGCACGGATTAATAGCTCCAAGGAGGGAAGAGTGTGATTGGATGGAGACACAGCAAAGAGAACAGGTTGGCTGGCTTTTCTTGGGGAGGAAAGAAAAAGGGAGCATGGTAAGAGGTGACATCGTATGACAGGTACCCAACGTATAAGGATGGGGGGGGGGATTTGGAGGCATAGGAGAGATGGCCGATGTTCAGAAGGCAGCAGTGAGGGATGAGGTGTTCTTGGAAGTGGCCACCTCCATTTGGTAAAGAATATTCTATTGGACAAAAAGAAAAAAAAAAAAAACAACGATCACCATCGGCAGATTAAAGAGAGCGTCTTATGAATCCAAGTCAGCTCAACTCCATTTTTGTTTCTTTATTTTCTTATTTGTTTGTTTGTTTGTTTGTTTATTTATTTATTTATTTATTTATTTATGAATGAACGAATGAATAGAGTGAGCAGGAGAAGGAGCAGAGGGAGAGGGTGTCAAGCAGACTCCGCACTGAATGTGGAGCCTGATACGGGGCTCGATCTCACGACCCTGAGATAGTGACCTGAGCAGAAATCAAGAATCGGATGCTTAACGGACCGGGCCCCCAGGCGCCCCAACCCAACTTCATGTTTTAATGATTTTTCTCTTCGTGCTACAATATGTCCATCTGTTCATTTTTTCTGAACGTGCATGTAAATTTTGTGTAGGAAGACACTTGGCAGGCAGATGATTCGGGTGGGAGGGATGAGCCACGGTATGCTCACATCTGCATCACCAAAGGCCAGAGAGAGCCACCTGGGGTCCCTGGGGCAGGCTGCTGAGTCCAGGCCGCTTGGACTTCTTTTTTTTATGTCAAAGGCCATCTGCCTTCCTGGGCACTTTTCTGAGTCATCAAGGGCAGATTTCCAGGCAGCACTTACATGGTTGGGTTGAATTTTGTCCATCAGAACATTCAGGGGAGATCGCATCCCCCAGGGGGATTTTACTTAGCCTGGTACATCCTCCTAAAGGAGAAGCTGAGAGTTTTACATTAAAGAATTTAGCCAGATGCAGTACAAAATGCCATTAACTGATTTAAATAAAAATAAAAAATAAAAATATAAAAAACCACTGCACTGGTGCATTGCATTTGAAGCTGTTCCAGGACTGGCAAATATCAGACCCTAAGCCGAATGGAGAAGAGGCTTTCTGGGCTGCTCCCTTCCTTTCTGCTCGTTGGCAGCACCCTGGCTGGAGAGTGTCCCTCTCCGTGGAAAAGAAAATCGCCAGTGGCTGCTCATTTGGAAATAGAGTGGATGATGTGGCTGAGAAGTAGAGTCACACTTTGCTCTCCCTAGGGGGACAAAAAAATCCTTCGGAAACATTGAAAAGTGGACATGGGAGTTATTTATTTTCTCTGATGATCATTCTTCACCCTCCTCTTGCGGATAATCGGGATTTTATGCTAGTCAGACGGGATCGCAATCTATTTTCTTTGTGGCTTTTAAAACACCTGTCAAGGGGTAAAAAGTTAGCGTGGAAATGTACAACCAATGGCTTTCCGTGCTTCCTTCCTTCCCCCGGCAGGTGACACTAGGAAAGCCACGAACAGGCAAACGATGTCTGGGGAGCTAGCCGCATCCCCCACCTGGCTGTCCTCTCCCGGACCCCGTGGGCTACAAGGAAATGAAGATCGCGAGAAGCTAATAATTCTGCTAATTAGGAGACTTTGGGCCACCCTCTAATGATTGGGGGGGGTGGGGGGGGGAGGAGCTTGGAGGCAGACCTGTGCCCAGAATCCTTGCAGGGGGCAACAGCAGGTGCTGTTGGGGATGTTGGCGGTGCTGAGCTCAGGAGACCACTCGAGGTGTAGACCTGCAGGCTGGGAGGGAAAACCGTGTAATTCAGAAACCAGCTAGGACCTTGCGGTGTTTGAGATCCGCTAGCCCTGAACCTAATTTCTGTACGCTTGGCAGAGCCTGGAGTCTATGTTGAATTTTCTCCTTGCTCACGCCTGTACGTGTTTTGTGTGGGGAGTTAACCGGATATTTGGAGAGTGCCACTGCCGGCTGTTGGCCAAGACGGGCGGGACAGGAGGCGCCGAGCGCCAAGGGAACAGAGGCTTTCCCTGGCAAAATTAAGAAAACTTGACTCTTTACAATAACTTCTTCCAAATCGATGTGTTTTGTCTCTGTTTCCTAAGACAGTAAGAGAACAGGAAAAAGATGCTCCGCTTTGGAGTATTGGAGCCCTGGGAACCATCCGTAACTGGGAATATGCAACTGGGAAAGAGAATGTGCTTCCAAAGCGGGGCCAGCTCATGACCCAGGAAATTATAGTAATAGTCAAATATTCCCTTTGTAAGATGCTTTCTGTCTCCTGAACACTGTGCTGAGCGCCCTACATACTTAATACGCTTTAACCCATTCAATCGCAACCGCAATGCATATGGCAGGAAACTGAGGAAGCCTCGGTCAAGAAGGATGGGAACTCACCAGAGTAGCGTGGCCAGTGGGTGGTGGTGGGGTCCAGGGTTCTGAACAAAGCAGTTTGCACTTGAGAAATCAACCGGGTCAGCAGTTGCGTAGCCTTGGGCAAATCATGTAATTTCTCTGCACTTGTTTCATTAGCTGTTATTTATAAAAAGGCTCCCTGGTGGGCTGTCGTCTCGAAGGAGATAAAGCACGTGCATGCCGACTGCTGTCGGGGCCGACCAGGTAGTGAGGTATATTTATACGACAGTTCCTATAATTGGCAGGTGCTCGTCTCAAGCTCTGAAATCTCTAGAGTGTTGTGATATCTCCCTGAAGAGATGAAATTGAATCTGGTGAGACGATGTGATAAATAAGACTCTGATCCTTACACAGTCACCCAAACTGGAATATATGTGCTGTAAGCAGACGAGGTATGAAGGGGCTGGTGGCATATGTGGATATGTACGCACAGCCAGGTTTGCTTCCTTTCCTTCATGTGGGTCCCAGATGTTATCATTAACCCGTTGTGACTTTGACCTGTTGCATGTTCTCCTAAGTCTCCCTTTTAGGAAGTCTCTTAAAAAGTAATTCTAGGGGCGCCTGAGTGGCTCAGTCAAACAGGTAACTCTTGGTTTTGGTCAGGTTGTGACCTTGGGGTCCTGCCGTCGAGCCCTGTGTCAGGCTCTGCGCTCAGTAGCGTGTCTGCTTGAGATGCCCTCCCTCTTCCCTCTGCCCCTCCCCTGCTCTCTCTCTCTCTTTCTTTTTTAAAGATTTTATTTATTTATTCATGAGAGACGCAGAGAGAGGCAGGGACACAGGCAGAGGGAGAAGCAGGCTCCATGCAGGGAGCCCAATGTAGGACTCGATCCTGGGACCCCGGGGTCACAACCTGAGCCGAAGGCAGACGTTCCACCGCTGAGCCACCCAAGTGTCCCAAAATAAATCTTAAAAAAAAATAATTCTACTCTGTCATTTTTTATACTACCTATAACATTTTGGGGTTAAGTAGGCTCCTTATATAGAGGTTTAACCTACCAATTTTGGATCTTTTGGCTGTGTAAAATCACATGCACATTTTTGCTTGTGATGTGATTTATGTAGAAATGGGTTCATCACTTAGAGTATGTCACTCACGTTTCCTAGTTCTGGGATGATACCGTCCGATTTTTGAGTCTGGGTTCATCCCTTACTAGCATGTACTCTTAGGGAAATTATTTAGATTCTCTGCCCTTGGCTTGATTACCTACAAAATGGAGATAATTAGTCCCCTAAACAATTAAGATGGTTATAAATAATAGGATGTATATGCCTGACATGCAACAATCCCTCACCAATATTAGCTGATACTTATAATTATTATTAAAATGTTGGTCAAAAAAATTTTAAAAAAATAAAAAATAAAATAAAAATGTTGGTCATCATCCTTATCCTCATTTGTAGGAAATATGAAAAGTTTATTAAGAATGCAATTAGTAGACAAATGTTATATTTAATCTCTAAAGTGTGTATCTCAGAGTTATGATTTTCTCATTTATAAAATAAGAATAATACTTGACTGATTACCCATTAGGTGGTTCTGTGTAGATGTAATACGACTGGCTGTGTAGCCAACATACTCTGGTCAGTTGTGGAAACACCACACGATATTGGTGTTAGATCAAAGGGTGAGCCTAGAAGAAGGAGAGGAGGAATGTTTCCCATAAGAGGGGCAGTCTGCTTTAAGAAAAATTAAAGGATATTTTCCTGAAGTCTCAGATGTAGGCAGGTAGAAATTTGGGAAGATGAGATAAAATATCAAACGAGGTGACCGTATTGATTTGGAAAATTTCTCTGTGCACCTGCTTGGGAAATAGGAAATGCTTTCTGTGGACAGGCAGGGTGGAGAAAATAAAGGCGATAGCTTCTTGTGGGGGAGGATTTCTTGTTTTCTGTCCCGCAGATCTTGAATTTCCCCTGGTACTTTATATAAAGGTAAAATGCCTGTGTCGTTATGGAGCAAAGAGACGTGCAAATGCCCCCGGCATATGTGGCTGGAGAGCCTGGGACACTACAGGCATACCACTTGGTCTCTGCTGTGCTGAGAGGCACAGGAAGCGGTACCGGGGAGGAGTAGGGACAGAGCGCCAGCATCACAGTTTAGGATTTGTTGTTTTCTAGCAAAAGAGAGCACAGTACAGAGCGACTTGGGATTGTGACAGTTGAACACACAAAATTATTTTTTTTTTCAGAAAGCAGTTTGCTGCATTAATGGTTTCCTTTTTTTTTTTTTTTTTACTTTTGTCTATTTCTCAGTAAAGCCTGTTCCTTTGAATGTTTCCTGACAATCTTTCCAGTCGTAAACTCTAAGCCGCCTGTCAGGGACCGTTTTGTCAACCATACGTTGTGCTATGTGATATTTTACATTTATATCGAGTCCTTCAATCAGTAACAAAAATAAGAGTGCCCGAAGGTTCCTTCTTATAGAGTTGCAAAAGGAAGTCATCGCTGAAGGCTAAGTGGCTTTCCCCATTTTACAGAGCTCACTGGGGGAAATTTAATAAACGCCCGAGCGTGGGATTCCTGGCCTAGTAGGTCTGGGCGGTGTGTTGGAGTCGGGGAATGACGAGCCACAGTGCTCCAAGGTACCTCAGCCACCATCCCGGCCAGCAGTCCCGTTTCCAGATGAGAGCACCGAGCTCCACGATGGATGGACGGTGCTGGCGGTTCTCAGAGTGTGTCTTGAGCACATCTGGATCCCCTGGGGGTGCATTAGAAAGGCATTTTCGTGGATCTTCCTGGAACTCTGTGTAGGAGGCCCAGCAATCTGCGTTTTGACAGGCCCTCTGAGTGATCTGATGCATGATACAGCTTGACCTCCACTGGACTAGATTTTAATTTTTCTTACCCCATCCAGGGTGTTCCTTTTACTTTTTTTTTTTTTTTAAGATTTATTTATCTGGGGCAGCCCCGGTGGCTCAGCGGTTTAGCGCCGCCTTCAGCCCAGGGCCTGATCCTGGAGACCTGGGATCGAGTCCCACATCAGGCTCCCTGCATGGAGCCTGCTTCTCCCTCAGCCTCTCTCTCTCTCTCTCTGTCATGAATAAATAGATAAAAATCTTTTTTAAAAAGAAGATTTATTTATCTGTTCTACAGAGAGAGAGAGAGAGAGAGAGCAAGTGCAAGCAGGTCAGAGGGAGAAGGAGAAGCAGACACCCCATTGAGCAGGGAGCCCAAGGAAGGGGGCTCAATCCCAGGACCCCCGGATCCAGAGCTGAGCTGAAGGTAGGCCCTTAAGAGACTGAGCCATCCACGCACCCCTCCCAGGGGGTTTCTTATTGCAGTATGCTGTTTCTCATCTTTCTCCCTCTTTCTTTCTCTTTGCAATTGAGGGAAGGGGACGCTCTAAACCTCATTGTGTAGAACCAACAGCCAAGCCCAGTGGGAAAACTGAAGATGATTACTTTTCATATACATCTTACAACACCTTTGCGCAAGTTGAGCCTTTGACAAAAGTAGCGTGCTTGAGATTCAGCAACGCAGTAATTGTCTCCTTTCCCTAGTTCATAGAACTCTGGTTCTCCTAGAATTTCTAGGAGATGCTAGGAGATACTACTCTTGCCTCATGCTGTTGAGAAAGAACCTTAATATCTTGATGAAGGGAGCCAACCCTACCCCCCTTCACCTGTCTTGCATCTGGATTAAGGACTGGTTAGCAGAGCCTGAGTCACCTCACCATTTGTTTTCCCCCTAACTAGCAAATGCAAATCCGTCTGTAACCACCCTGTAAGCGTGTGCATAGTGTTCTGAATTCCTCATGCCTGTTTCCAAATGCTGAGTATGGAGCAAATAAGAACTAATACATATTTAAGCACTAAAAGTAGATTGCCATTATTGAACTCGGAATAATATGTAAATTGTCCTTTTGATTGGTTTAAATTGGCTTTCTTAGATTCATTATGATTCTCCCATAAAATAATTGTAATGGTGCTTTTCCAGACAAATCAGGTGCATGTTTTTCATCAGTGAATGTGAGAAGACACAGTGAGAATCTGCTGGAGACAGAAGCCAATTTTTCACGAATCTAATGAAACTTAAAGTCAAAACCCCTCACTTGCACAGGTACCTCCAGAACTGGGTGTTGAATTTGGGGCTTGTCATTTCGTATTCTCTTCCTTTCACGGGGTTCCCCAAATGGTCCAGGCCTCAGGCCCTGTGAAATCTAGAACCTCCTTTGCTTACGTAGGGTTAGTTAGGTACTAACCATCAGTGGATGGAAATACTTTACTTGTTGAACCAGGTAAAAGCTTTTCCATTATGCTCGATGAACATCGGATCAAAATGAGCACCCGTGACAGTTTTAAAGCAGATAGAAATTGTTTCTGGGTAAGCGCCTTGACAGTTGCTACCGGCTTTAGATTAGCATCAGACTGTGCTGTCAATCAGTTCGTTAGCATTTTAGATTTCCTTTCTCTTCAATAGCAGTAGGCAAGAAGCATCCTAGCAGCTTCTGTGATATTAGGCAGTGGGGTGTGTATTCACACACCCTTCAATGTGAGCCTCTCGATGTGTTCAGAACAAGAGCAACTTTACTTTTGGTCAATTCTGGCCCCAGGAATTCAGAAACACTTTTACCTTCAAAAATAACGTCTCAAAGGGAAAGCATCTCGATTCAATCCTGAAATCAATGCCAAAGGCTTATTGAACGGATCTGTCTTTGATTTTTGTTTGTGTGGCTTGCATTTCTGATGTCTCCGAATGACAGCGTGATTTACATCTTCATTTTAGTGAAAGAATTTTTTTTTTTTCATCCTTGAAGGAGACAAAAAAAAAGGTGATTCGATCAGAAATATGACCCAGTTGCAGTAGGTTTGGATGTTATAACTAATTTCAGATTTCCTAATGGGAGAGTTCACGATTACTGTGGCTTTTGTGGTTGGCATTTTAGAGGTTGAAATGTTGCCAGCAATGCTTTTAAATCACTCGCTTGTATGGAAGGGAAGTTATGATGGGGAAATAAACCGTGTGGCATCTCCGCATAATAGCGGTGGTGATAGCACTCGACTTTCTGGCATTCTGTATGTGTCAATATTTAGGGCTTTTAGACTCATTTAGTTCAGGGCTTTAGACTCATTATCTTTCCCCTCAGCTTCATTGTTAAGGAGTTGTCATCTTGTCCAAGTTAATTAATCTCTCCGGGTCTCAATTTCTTTGTACAGTAAATGTGTAGGAGGATACCCGGCGCACTGACTGTCATAAAACAAGCATACAAAACAGACTTTATAGTTCTTTCAATGAGAAAGTGTTGTATGCATGAGCTCGTGGAGGGGGATCTGGGTTGAAAATGTAGTACCTCTGTCTAGACTTGTCTGCATTTGGGGAACCACAGAGTGAAGTCTATAGCAGTAAGGCTGGTCTTTATGGGAGGAGTGAATCTGAAGGCCGGAGGGACAACTAACCACCATACGACATTATGGATAATACTGTCACTTAGAAGAATAGGTGGTATTTTGTCTTGATGCTTTTATTTCGGAGCTAGTGGCTCATTACGTTTCCTAGGATTCATGGCTCGGTTTCCTGCTATTCCGGGGAGCTGTGGATCCCCAAAGGAGCCCGATACACACCCAGGCACATGGTACTGGGAAAAGATGCTGAGCTCCAGAAATATGTGAAAATACAGGCGGCCTCTGTTTCACAAAGTGTCCAACCACGGTGACGCCAGCAGAGTTTTGCTTTTTTTCCAAAGTGACACAAGGGAGCAAATTTAAGATGGGATTTAAGTCCTGGCCTCCTCTCTGCCATTTTATTTACTCATCCATTGTGAAGCTAGCCTCTTGGTTAGGTCCCTCCAGAAAGTCACCTTCCAGCTCAAGATTGAGATAAGACCAACCCTGCACAAGGGTAGAGCATGGAGTTTGGGGTGTGCTCCAAGGCTCTGCTAATGTCTTGTGATTGTTTTTTAATTACCCAGCAGCTTGCTACAACAACTGAAATCTCTACCATAGGAATCACTTCTTGGATCGAGTAATTCTTTGCAACACACCACAGAAAAATGTCTTCTATTTGGCCTGCAGTGCTTTAACTTTAACATGGTCAGCAAGAAGCCTTGATTATTCTTCTTTTTCTGGAGGTGGATAGAACTCATTGTGATTAGTTGCATTTATCCTCAGCTGCCAGGAAAATATGGTAAAGTGAACATATAAAACTGCATCCGAGACTCTAAACTTTAGGGAACATATTGACGGTCTCCAGAGGGGAGGAGGGTGAAGGGATGGGAGAAATAGGTGATGGGGATGAAGGAGCACACCTGTCATGATGAGCACTGGGTGACCTATGGAAGTGCTGAATCACTATGTTGTCCACCTGACACTAATATAATGCTGTATGTTAACTACCTGGAATTAAAATAAAAGCTTAAAAAGCCAAGAAAACCCTGTACTGCATCATAATCATAACAAGAACATTTACATGTGTGTAACCTTCCGCTTCTCCTTTGTGAGCCCACACGTGGCTTCTTAATTTTTCTGAACCTGAGACAATTCTTCAACTCCTAAAGAATTGCACAATTTTGAGAAAGTAGCCATTTCAGAGATTAGTAATATATTAATCCTAATATGCTAACACTAGTCATAAGAATACTTTTAAAAATAGGTAGGTTGATGCTTAAAGGTTGATTATGCAAATAATCTAATTTTTCATTAAAGTCGTATTTGAGTAAAATATTTGACAAGTAGACTATATAAAATTAATAGATATCCACTATTATGAAAAGAATGCAATAAAGTAGAATGTAACCCTAAAAACTGATGTCAGGTATTATTGTGTGTCATGTATTGGGCTAAAATTTTACATCACAAAGTAGGTATTATTTCTATATTACAGTTGAGGACGTGGTGGTTTTAAGGGGTTGACTTGCCCATAGTCAAACCCTTTGTTAGGAGTGAAGTTGAAATGTGATTTTATGCACCCTGACCTCAGAAGTGTCATTCTCGAACAGGATATTTGCATACATTCAACCCAAATTCATAACACCCTGTAAACGGTCTTCAAGATATTATAGATATTAAAAAAATATTATAGATATTTGCGTGCATGTGTATATATATTTGTACAAAATTATGTATATATATGAGCTCTTACTATGTAGATTGTATGTAAACTACTTTTTGTTCAACAGTATCTGATGGGCCTCTTCCTATACAAAAAGGGATAGAGCACATGATTTTAAGGGGTGTGTAATATTACATTCTACATATTTTTAAAAGGGTCTTGCTGATGATTATGTGTTATGTATTATTTTATGAATAGATAGATGCAAATTTCCTAGAACATCCTTTTTCATATCCATTTATATACTATGAGATGGTTTGTTTTAGGGTAAGTGCTAGTCGGAGGACCAGTGAGCAGAAAGTATGTACCCATTTTATATTTTGGTGCATCCTTCTGAGCAACCAGACAGAAAGGGTGAGCAAATGTATCTTCTCATCAGTGATCTCAATGAGCAGGATCCCATTCCTAAATGCCCTTTACAAAATGAGATTACATCAGGAGTTTTTGGCCTTGCCCAATGTGATTGTGTGTGTTGGAGTTCTTCTCATATATATCATTGTCTGAGTCCAGGGAATTGATAAATTTATATTTTTAAGTAGATTTGTGATCAGATGGGTATATTTTCAAGCCTAAACTTTTGGAATCCTGTGGTGTCAGCAAATCTGATGATACCTTTCTGTTTCACTTAAAACCTGATGCCTTTTTAAAAAACAGAAATACCATGCTTGAATCCTACAGAGTTCGCTACCAACAGGTTTAAGACAATTTTTTTTTAAGAAAATATTTTAAAGTTGCATTATCTCTGGTGTTTCTAGTTAAAAGGTAAATGTGAAGACCTATGAACGTTCAAATCAGTCATTTTATTTTACCATTCTGGAATAGTGCTAATTTTGTTTGGTCTTCCTGCAGTTACATGCATTTATTTTTGTGTGTTAACGGAGGCCTTCCGTGAGGTGCTCCCATTGAAATGCTGACTGTTTAAGGGAAAGCAGGCACAATACTGACATTTTATTTTGTTTTGTTTGAGATTTTATTTCTTTATTTGAGAGAGGGAGAGAGAGAGCATAAGCAAGAGAAAGTGCAGGAGAGAGAGAGGGACAAGCAGACTCCCCTACAGAGCACAGCACCCATCTCGGGGCTCTGTCCTGGGATCATGACCTGAGCTGAGAGGTCAGATGCTTCACCGACTGAGCCCCCCAGGTGCCCCTTGACATTTCATCTTGATAGAAGTTTTGAGTTTTTCCTATTTCTATCACTCTTACAAGTGGAGGTTGAGTCTATCAGGCTTTATGGAACAAGATATTCGGAAAATTGTGTCCTCCTATAAAAAATATTCAAAACTTGATATCAGGGAATTTGTTTCTTTTAGTTTTGATCAGCAGTGTTTCTTCTAGTTCCGTAGGTTGTTTCCATTTGCCTAAATCTACAGTTTGTCTTTGGTCACTTGCTCCATCCCTATCCTGTGTATGTCATGCTTCCTGGGACATCTTTTAATATATTCAGTTGACATCCAAGATTTTTCTACTTTGGTTGATTAATGGAGATGCTAAATCAATTGGAACTTTCTTTCAGCGACTGTTAGGCCACACTGCAATGTGTGGTGTTTCTTAGGATTCTTCTATAATGTTCACCTTCAAGATATAAAAACCACGTAGAGCCTGATGAGTTAGATAGTCTTTTATATCCTTTCTCCTAGAGAGTTGTTGAAAGAGTAACATGGTGCCCTTCATCCCTATTCTCTTCTCTCCATGTTTCTTTCAAATTTTGTAATAGAGTCTAATAGATAAATCCAAGCATAATTCAACTAGATTATTACTAAGTGTCAATTCTTATGTAAAAATTGTTTTTCTACTCTGTAGTCTCACCTATAACTGGCCAGGTTAATAGCCTGAATTTTTAAATGATTATTGGCTTGAGAAACTCTACTGTTTTAGGTTTGTTTCACACTTAAAATTCTTTTTGGAGATCAGGATAGTCTTTTCCATTATCAAAGATACCCCATTAGCCATTTTGCCCATACTCTGCTCCCCTCTCCTCTGGCAACCATCGGTTTGCTCTCTGTATTTATAGGTTTCTGCTTTTTCTTTGTTTATTCATTTTTTTAAGATTCTACATATGACTAAAATCATATGATCGTTGTCTTTTTCAGTTTGACTTACTTCACTTAGCATAATACCCCTAGGTCTTTCCATATTATTAAAATGGTGTGAAGCCATCCTTTCTACGACTGAGTGATGTTCTTTGTGTGTGTGTATGTGTGTGTGTGTGTGTGTGTTTATGCAATTTTTTGGTGCAAATTTAATTTTATTAAACCTTACAATGAATGTTGTGGCATACCATTTTCCATTGTGTGACAATTTATTGGCTGGCATCTGAATACAGTACTTCTTCTGAAAAATACACAATGGGAAGTGACAAAAGGGAGAAACTAGTTGTTTAGTGATATATGAGGGTAGGGAAAAAAAAAGAAATAAGAAAAAGGATGACAACCAATTAGTATCTTTAGGATCTAACTCTAAAATGGTTAAAGTTCCAAGCAATAATTCTGCTGTTGCAGTTCGCAAGAATATGGTTATCATCTCATCTGGCCTCCACAATTCTGATAATTATAAGGACTATTTTACCTGTAAAATTCAACCTAAGGTTTCAGCTGGGTGATATGATTTTAAAGAGCATATGTATGTGTTTACATACATATATATCACATTTTCCTTATCTGTTTGTCTATCAGTGGACACTTAGGCTGTTCCCATCTCTTGGTGATTGTAAATAACGGTGCAGCAAGTACAGGGGTGCTTATATCTTTTCTAAATAGTGTTTTTGTTTTCTTGCAAATACTCAGTAGTGTAATTGCTGAATCATATGGTAGATCTGTTTTTAATTTTTTGAGGAACTCCATACTTGTTTTCCACAGTGGCTGCACCAGCTTGCATTCCCACCAACAGTGACGGAGGTTCCTTTTTCTCCACATGCTCGCCAATGCTTGTTATTTCTTATCTTTTTGATTCTAGTCATTCTGACAGGTGTGATGTGATATCTCATTGTGGTTTTGATTAGCCTGTCCCTGATGATGAGGGATGTTGAGCATCTTTTCATGTGTCTGTTGACCATCTGGACATCTTCTTTGGAAGACATTGAGTTGTGTTAAGCTCTTTATATAGTTTGGATCTTAGCCCCTTATTAGATATATCGTTTGCAAATGTCTTCAGCCATTCAGTAGCTTTCCTTTTTGTTTTATTGACGGTTTTCTTTGCTATGCAAAAGCTTTTTGTTTTGTTTTAATCCCAGTAGTTTTAGTTTTGCTTTTGTTTCCCTTGCCTTGCAAATGTCATTTTATGGAACTTACCTACATTAGTTTATTATCTTTAAACAGCATTTTTTCCCTTTCATAAGAAAGAAAAAGGTTAACTTTGGGAGCTCAGTATTTCCCTTTAAATATAGAAAATCATATTATCTTCGTATATTTTAGAACAATGCTTTTTCTAAATTAGCTCACCATAAGTAGGATTTATACCTTTGGCATTTTTTAATTTTGCATTTAAAAAAATACACCAAGTAGGGTGAGATGATTAAACCATCACCTGCTTGACACACAGGATGGTGTCTCCTGTTTCTTTAATGTTGCATCCTGTACCTATGTCATCTACCCCTCACTTCCCCCAGTGAAGCAGTAGGAACATTTTTCAAACAAAATAAGCTGATCCTACCTTCAAAATAGCCTACAGGGACAGCCCAGGTGGCTCAGGAGTTTAGCACCGCCTTAAGCCCAGGGCCTGATCCTGGAGACCTGGAATCGAGTCCCAAGTTGGGCTCCCTGCATGGAGCTTGCTTCTCCCTCTGCCTGTGTCTCTGCGTCTCTCTCTGTGTGTGTGTCTCATAAATAAATAAATAAATAAATAAATAAATAAATAAATAAATAGATAAATAGACAAATAGATAAATAAAATCTTTAAAAAAAGAGAATAACCAAAAAAAAAAAAAAAAAGATAGCCCACAAAGTCATAGTGTTTAGAATTTAGAACAAATATTTTCCTAGAAGCAAGGTTTTGAAATTGAGAGATTAAGTAGTGGCTAACTGATCAGGTAAGTTTTGAAATAAATGCAACTGAAAAAAAAATGAATTGGGCTGGCTGGGAACATCTAATCACTCTACTGTAATATTCTTTCTCTGAGAAAATGCTCTCTCTTTTTGCCATAAGGGCTCCAAAAAGAGCTCACCTGTGACCTCTGCCAAGGAGACTAGCTGCTTAGAAATACAAGTAAACTGTAAGACAAAGGATGGGGAATTTGCTGAGAATTCTTTGGGATGGTATCATTTTGAGTTCATAGTTTGAGAAATCTGTGTACTTTCCCATTTGGTTTTCAGATGCTTTTCATAAGGTTAATCAGGATCACACTATTTTACCTTTTCAGTGTTTGGAACTCATTTTATCTGTAATAACAGAAGCTTGCAAGACTTATGTCCAGTGGAACCTATAGTTGCTTTTCACTTTACATAGGGGTATATTAAATTATAATACATAATACACGTTTTTATAGATAAAATCATGTTTCTGCATAGGAGAGCACATAGAAAAGCAGTATGAGTGATGATGATCCATTTTATTTTTTAAAAAGATTTTATTTATTTGAGAATGAGAGTGAGCGAGAGCAAGAGAGAGAGCGAGAGCACAAGCAGGGGAAGCAGCAGAGGCAGAGGGAGAAGCAGACGCCCCCCTGAGCAGGGACCCTGACGTGCGGCTCCATCCCAGGACCCTGAGATCATGACCTGAGCCGGAGGCAGATGCTTCACTGACTGAGCCACCCAGGGCCTCAGCAGTGACCCATTTTATAATTGGAACATTTGTCCATTCAGGTTTTCTTTCTTTCAAAAATGAGCACAAAGAGGATCAGAAGAATAGAGTTAGAAAGGCATGGGCTTTAAACCCAGGCAGTTTCTTCAAATTCCAACTCAAATGTAGGAATTCAGGCAAATTTCTTAATTTTTCCGAGTCTCACATTTTTCTACCTGTGAAATACTAAGGGCACTTAGAAGAGGCATTTATCGCTGCAGTCTTCGATACTGCTGCGTATGCTTCCCTCTTCACGTCTCCCCATCAGCCAACAGAAGCGTCATCTGCCCTGCTGTCTGGACCAGAACCTCAGAACCACCCTTGATTCCTCTCTGTCCCCTCAGCCTATGAAACCATCCTCAGTACATCTCCTTTTCTCTATCTCCTGGGTATTTTGTGCAAACCACCATCTTCTGTAGCTAGACCACTGGCTTGTATTCCCCAGGTTCCATTTTCATATAGTAGGTGGAGAAATCTTTTGGTCCAGGGACTATCATCATCTTGATCCCTGCTTCCAGCCCTGTTAGTCCTTCATTCAGACTCAAATCCCTTCAGTGACTCAAGAGTTTCAGTGTCTCTGGGCCTCCCGACCACCTACCGCTCCCTTCTTCTACCTCCACATCTGCTCCCTAGTCTTACTTTTGTTCCTTGCCTCCAGGCCTTTACACAAAATATTTCCACCGCTCGGAAGGTCTTTCTTAAGACCTTCTCATGGTTTGCTTCTCATCATTCATTTCTGAGTTTCATTATCTTGGCTTCAAAGAGGTCTTCCCTCCCCAGCCTGTGTAAGGTACGCGCTACCCAACACACGTCATTCTTGAACAGATCAACCTCTCTCACTTTCCTTACAGCACCCCTTAATAACTAAAGTCAGTTTCCTGATTTGATTAATGTTAAGGTATTGTCGACTTCCATTGGTATCATCTGCCCAGTACAAATAAGAAATAAGGTGTCATGAAATCAAGTGTTTACTTAGTTTGGGTTGTGCTATATGCAGCACCCAGAACAGTGCTCAGCACCTGTTAGGTGCTTGACACATAAATGTGGAAATCATAGGTGCTAACAATTTTCCATAAATATGTATGTGTGTGTATTTCCAAGTAACTGTACTAGCGATGGAGGGTACAAAGTAGAATTCAGGCAAACTTAGGCACCGAGAGCATCATTGACAATCTTCTGGCACAAGAGAGATCAATGTGTACTAGACAAACTTACCCATAAAAGCAAAGAGAGGAGCAGATATAGAGCGGGGTGGGGGATGACAAGGTTGTTTTTTTCTTAAGTGGAACAGACTGCACGGAGTATGCCATTTACCCTAATCTTCAGTGGTTTAAAATTTCAGGAGCAAATGTCAAGTTAATTTTGAAACAATTACTGGATCAGTGGTAACTGGGGCAGAAAATCGTTTTAATGTGAGTAGGATGAATTATTCCTTAGGTGTCCTTAAGGTTTGCATATATACTAAAATGGAGCATAGGCAAACTAAATTTTGCAGGGAAGCTTTCATGTTTTATAGGATTAATTCACAATATTTAATGGTGCGGCATAGTGTATAACATTTACAGAAACTTTTTCTCACTCTCTTGTTTGAAATGAGCATCCTGTTTAGTGAGGCTTTGCAAACCTCTTGGTGGGATATAAATTATAGTTAGAAGAGAAACTGGAATTCCATGTAGCATGCTCTATTCCTAACTCTAGCACATAATCGGACATTTGTAGTCAAATTACTTTCATTTCCTTTTTCCCTCCACTCAGAAGTAACATTTCCCAGGTATTTTTAGAAAATTAATTAGTTTCCATTAATTAATTTGTTTCCATTATTGCTTTAATAACTCTACTGAACCTCAGAGTTACTCACTGTAATGGTGTGGACCTTGTTTGCCAAGTGCAATACAATAGCCTTTGTTTGAATAGAATTCTTCTGTTGATGTCAGTCAATTAACTAAAGTGGTTTTTAAATGCCTACCTTGTGAGCCACTTTGTGCCCAAGGCCCTGTAGGGACTCCAGGAGTAGACTACTAGGTTTCTATGTTCAAAAACTTCAAAATCTAGTTGGTAAGAAAGGAGTAAGTTGTAAGACCGTATAAAATGAATGCAATATAGCTGCAGCAACTTCCTTCTAGAAATGTCTCCTGAGGCAAGGAAAAGCAAAAGCATAAATAAACTATTGGGACTTCATCAAGATAAAAAGCTTCTGCACAGCAAAGGAAACCATCAACACAACCAAAAAGCAGCCTATGGAATGGAAGAAGATATTTGCAAATGACATCTGATAAAGGGTTAATATCCAAAATATAAAAAGAACTTATAAAACTGAATACCCCAAGCATGACATAAATAGATATTTTTTCCAAAGAAGACATCCAGATGGCCAAAAGACACATGAAAAGATGCTCAATGTCACTCATCAGGGAGATGCAAATCAAAATCACAACGATACCACCCCACACCTGTCAGAATGGCTAAAATCAACAACACGAGGAATAACAGATGTTGGTGAGGATGTGGAGAAAGGGGGACCCCCTTGCACTTTGAGTGGGAATGCAAACTGGTGTCACCACTCTGGAAAACAGTATGGAGGGTCCTCAAAAAGTTAAAAATAGAGCTACCCTATGATCCAGCAATTGCACTAGTAGGCATTTACCCAAAGGATTCAAAAATACTAATTCACAGGGATACATGCACCCTGATGTTTATAGCAGCATTATCTACAATAGTCAAATTATGGAAACAGCCCAAGTGTCCATAGATTGATGAATGGATAGAGATGTGGTATATATACCCAATGGAATATTACTCAGCCATAAAGAAGAATGAAATCTTGCTGCTGTGGCAAAATATGGCTGGAGCTAGAGAGCATTATGCTAAGCAAAATATGATGATCAGAAAGACAAATACCATAGGATTTCACTCATATGTGGAATTTAAGAAGCAAAACAAATGAGCATAGAGGGAAAAAAAAGAGAAAGGGAAACCAACAAACAGTCTTAACTTTTGAGAACACACTGATGTTGACCAGAGAAGAGGTAGGTGAGAGGGGTGGATAAAATAGGCGATGGGGATTAAGGAGCACACTTGTGATGAGCATGGGATGATGTAGAGAAGTATTGAATCACTATATTGTGCACCTGAAACTAATAGTACACTGTATGTTAACTAACTGGAATTTAAATAAAAACTTAACAAAATAAAATGAATTCAAATATTTGATTAAGCTTTCACCATATGTAGCATGAATAATGAGTGATAGGAAAGTTCTAGGGTAAATGATACCAAAGTTCAACGGAGCTGCATTGTCAGTGCCACTGCATCAGATGTCTGGGTGTTTATCATCATGCGGGAAAGTCTACTCTTGGTTATTTTGTTTCCAAATCTGAGTAGTCCTTTGGTTTTCAGGAGATCCTAT
Source organism: Vulpes vulpes (assembly GCF_048418805.1). Classification (NCBI taxonomy): domain Eukaryota; kingdom Metazoa; phylum Chordata; class Mammalia; order Carnivora; family Canidae; genus Vulpes; species Vulpes vulpes. The sequence goes on along the minus strand of NC_132789.1, from coordinate 34,673,303 downwards.
TAAGCCATAAATAATTCCAATAATGGTAGCATCCAACAGTCAGCATTTATGGAGTGTCTAGTGGGGAAGTGGTAGGGGTAGCCTGAGGAATGAGAGACCAAATCGCTGATGAGTGGTGAATTTCAGTTAGATATGACCATATGTTCCATCATTTAATATTAATTATTATCGTCCAAAATAGATTTCATGTTGAGGAAACAGGCTCAGAGAAGGGCAAGTACTTGCACCAGATAGTTCAGCTCGGAAACGGTGGAGACAGAATTTGAGGCTCCTCTCTTTAAAGCTACACTCTGCAGCATCACATAACCTATCGGATTGAAAAAAAAATCTGTAACAATGATACAATACAAAGAGGGGCTACTGCATGTGTTTTGAGGATATTTGAGTAGTTTCTATTAATTAGTTTTTCTTATTGCATGATTTATCCCAGTGAGCCTGAGACTAACCCAGGATGGAATGAGTCTTTTTTCGCCATGTATAGTATAATATTAGTAATCACATCTCCATTTGACGAAACTTATGGTCTGTGTCTTGAAGAGGTTCTCTCACTGAGGTGGGTTACAGAAAAATATTATCAATTACAAAACACAAAGTGTCAACAGTACAATTCAAGATATGCATTTTTTCACGATCATTCTCTCCTTCGTCGACACTGAATTTTTTTCGTGAAAGAGCGTTTGTTAAGGAAAATAAAGCTGAGAGGATTAAAGCAGGATTATGCTCCTCTGTACCATTTATAAAGGAATAATATTTAAAAGCTAATTTATGTTGTTAAGATGCTTTGGTGAAGTTATACAATGCTCTAACAATCTGTTTCCCATGTGGATCTAATTTGCATGTTATATTTTCTCAAGGAGGACCAATTTGTTGCTTTGCTTCCTTTACTCAAAACTGGAAATATAGCTTTAATAGACCCTACAAATGACTGAGATTTATTTAAGGGAACTTCATTAAACTGGTGTCATGCACATACTTGCCCCCTTTCTGGAGATTCCTCTGTAGTCATTTACTTCCATAGGCCAGGGAATACCTAGGAATATCTAGCACCATAGATATATCTAAAGAAGAAAAGTCTGGAGAGGAAAAAAAAATAGAATACAATATATTTTTAAATAAGAAATTGATTTATCAGTGCCACGATCATCCATGCTTTAGCTCTGTGCTGTCGAATGTGTTAGCTACATATAGTTACTGAGCATTTGGAGTGTTGGCTAGTCTTAGCTGAGAAGATACCATAAGTGTAAAATACTCACCAGATTTCAAAGACTTAGAACATAATACACACACACACACACACACACACACACTTATGTAAAGCATTTCATAAATATTTTATATTGATTACATGTTTGAATAATATTTAAATTTCAGGCGCACCCAGGTGGTTCATTTGGTTAAGCACCCAACTCTTGGTTTTAGCTCAAGTCATGATCTCATGGGTGATGAGATTGAGCCCTGTGCCAGGCTCCACACTCCTCAGGAATCTTGGGAATCTGCTCGAAGGTTCTCTCCCTTTGCCCCTCCCCTAACTTGCATACCTTCTCCCTCCCTCTCTCTCTCTCTCCCTCTCAAATAAATCTTTAAATAAAATCTATTTGTTTCATGCAAGTTTTTTAATGTGTCTTCCAGAAAATTTATGATTATATGTATTATTTATATATTTATATATAATTATACATAATTACACAGTATATTTCTACTGGACAGAAATTTTGTAGATGAAGAGGCAAATCCCTTCCTATACCTGGATACTGATTCTTGTTGCCTGTAACTTTGGAATTCAAGCCCATGGCACGGAAAACAAACCAAGTGAGCTTATAACTACAGCCAGGTCATCTCAATTCTCTTACCACAGTCCCTGTCTACCTATCACAGGAAATCCAGAGATGAAAAAAATTGAGCTTCTTCTGTCCATCTGAATTCCTAGGTAAGATAAGCATCCGTTTAACATTATTTCAAGACACGATGAGTCAAGCATCCTAAAAGATAAAGTATCTTTTAGGCTTCAAGACAGAGGAGGAAAAACACCTAATTTCATTAAGGACTTAAGGAGAAAGGGTGAATTTGGTTAGAAGACCAGTCTATCTGGAGGGAATGGCACAGGCAAATCTGAAGGGTAGGAAAGGAAGAGTCACTCAGCTAAGAGTGAATATCCAACTGACCCAGAATAGAGACATAGAAAATAAGTAGGAAAAAAAAAAAAACAGGTGATGCTTGAATTATGGATGTCTTGGATGCCTCCATGACAATCTTGCTAGCCCGTGGGAGACCACTGAAGACTTACAGACGTTCCAGAACTATACTTTTGAAGTTAGTATAAAAGGGTGGCATTTGGATTTAGATTGGAAGAAATGAATTAGGAAACTAATTACAGCTGTAGCTGTCCAGTCAAAAGGCCATGAGGACCCATAGTAAGATTAGAATGAAGACAGATGGAAGAAGTGGACATCAGAGGTGTTCCTGAGATGTCTTGTCATATGAGGCCGAGAATGGACATGTTCCATAATAGGATGTCATCCTCAGTAGTGTGTGTGTACCAGAAAAAGGAGATAAATGCACACAGTAAGTCTACAGAGGGATGGGCTTTAGCTTTAACATTGACGTAGACCACAAAAGGTGCTTTCACTCATGATGACAACCACCACCATAGTCCTACTGTTTGCCAGAGGAATGGTTTGTACCTCACATCCCACATGAAAATGTAATGGCCATCTCATCGGAGTCAGGAAAGTTTGTCTGTGGCTCTTTTGATTGTAGCAGAAAGAGGGCAAGATAGACATGAGAATCGGCCCAAGCAGCAGGATGAAACTGCTAGTTGCCATATGTAGGCAGGGCAAGGCAAGCAGAAGTGTCCTGGGGATTTGTTCCCAGCCTCTGCGTCTAAATAAGCAATTAATTGTTGGACTGAAAACTTGTTCTTTGCTTCTTGGTAAGGTGGTCTGAGATGGTGGGGGTGGGGGTGTGTTTGTCACAGCATTGGCACGATGTCCTATTTCTTCTCCTTCATATTTAATGAAGCTTTCTTAAAGTATTAGCTTTCTTCAGCTGTGCTAAAGCCTCTCAAGAAAAGTGGTTCTGTCCCTGCTTAGTTCAGAGTTATAATTGTTAAAAATAACTCTGTTTAGGAATCTCAGAGCACATGGGTCGCCTGGGTGGCTCAGTTGTTTGAGTGTCCAATTCTTGATTTTGGCTCAGGTCATGATCTCACAGGTCTTGGAATCAAGCCTCACCTGGGGCTCCGTGCTCAGTGGGGACTCTGCTTGAGATTCTCTGCCTCTGCCCCTCCCCCACTGGAGCTCATGCTCTCTCTCTCTCTCAAATAAATAAATAAATCTTGAAAAAAAAAAAAGAATCTCTGAGCACAGGTTTACAAAGAAAGTAATTTTCTTATGTATAATAGATGGTATTTGTGCTATTTTCCCACATTATGTTCATATTCTCTAGCCAATTTAAATATTAGTAACAAAGCAGAGATAGCTGATGATATATATTCTTAAGCTTAGGGGAATTCAGTTAATATATTTAAATTTATAGCACCTGTTTCAGGCATGAGGAAAAGGATGTACCTATATTCTCTTCTCAACTGACATCATTATTCATGTCTCAAGATAGACTAAGCATTTCTCAAGAGAAATAGAGCTATTTAGGTGCAGCACGTTTTATAAATATGGATAGGAGAGTCAGCTCTTTGATTAATTCACAGAGTGTGCACTCAAATCACTAAAAAGGATCTCACTTTGTCTTTCAATGCTCATTTCATAAGTTTTTGCTTGCAGAGGTCTCCTTTCTGTCATCGGAGTAATGTACGAGCTGCTTTCTCCTCATTGGGAAATTTCTATAATTTAACTCCACTTCTAACAAACATAAAGACTATGTGCTTGATTTCTAGAAGGAAAAAATGAAGACTGGAACTGCAGCAAGGGAACTTTCCTGAAGGAAAGCTGTAATGAATAGCAGTACTTTGAATCTTCCTGAAAGTGCATTTATGTAGTTTGCGAAAAGCAAATGACCCATTTCAAACACTGAATCCTCACGCTGTGTCAGGATTTTTGCTCTTTGCCCCTGGCCACATATGTGCTATAATGAGTCCACAGAGAGCCCATAGTTCCATGGCAATCCTTGCCTTGTATGGAGAGATAGAGTAGGGAAGGCTTAGAGACCCTTGGCTGCCATTGAATTTCAGTACATTAGTATTTAAAATTATGCATGATCTTTCTAAAGTACTGCCCCAGTAGAAGTAGCATACAGTTCAGAGTAACGAAATTACTGTCATGTAGTAGACTTAGACCTACATAGCCTGTTTTTTACTTAAATACGAATGGACTGGCCACGTGGTGCAAGAGAAGTGGCTTTGAGTGAGCTGGATATACTAATCCTGGCTCCAGAAAAACCCAGGTTTGATCCAGACAAGTTGTAGAACATCTCCAAGCCTCAGTCCCAGTTGAAAATGGGGACGATAATACCAATTCCAATTCACAGAATGATTCTTGAGGATTGCTTGGGAGACCACAGACATAACCCAGGAGGGTACTCTTCACGAGTCATCCCGACACAATGGATGTGGATTCACACAGACCCAGAACGTTTCCTATTATTACTCCTTGCATATGATTCCGGTCCTGTTGCAATCGTGCAACGTAACCATCCCTAGGAAGTTGAAGGCAGAGTGACTCCGAGATAGTGACCGAAGTAAGCGCAGAGTCCATTGGCCGTATTGTGGAGGGACTTCTTCTTGGCAAACCTAATAGGGACAAGAACGTGTTTATTCATTTACTTTTGAGTCCAAGTGGGTGCTATCCACTGCTTTAAGCATTCAGTATACAGTGTACATTTTCCTTAGCATCGTAATTTGGCCTTGGTACGCCTTGGAGAACACCGTTGCCCACTCGTGTGGCCTAATTCTACTAAGTCCGTCTGTCCCTCTGGGTCGGAGCATCTTGAAACTTTTATTCTAGAACAGAGATTTGGAATTTTAAGGATCACCTGCAGTTTAAAATGCTATTTCCTGAGCCCTGGCTCTGGAGATAATGAGCTAGGGGACCAGGAGGATCCTGTGCTCAGAAGATTCTGACCAGTGGGCTAGCCTACATCTATAGTCCCTGTTGTTTCTCAAGATATTTATGTCCAAAGTATTTTCATATAAATGGATTTTTACTGTTTTTAGCAAGGGGAACTGCTTATAGAATTTATATGTGATTTCTTGTTGGGTAAAAACAAGACAAAACAAAACAAAACAAACATATCCTTGTCCTTGCTTTAATTGGACTTTGTGAAGAACGTATATAAATAACACTAACCCTATTTGGTTCAAATAAGCTCATCTATGATTTGAAAAGTAACTAATGGGGTGGCTCCGCAGTTGAGTGTCTGCCTTTGGCTCAGGGCATGATCCCAGGGTCCTGGGATTGAATTCCGCGTCAGGCTCCCAATAGGGAGCCTGCGTCTACCTCTGCCTGTGTCTCTGCCTCTCTCTGCATCTCTCATGAATAAATAAATAAAATCTTAAAAAAAAAAAAAAAGAAAAGTAACTCAGGGTAGTCAAGTGATCAGTTCATAGTAGTTTGTTCATAAGAATGTATCAGAAAACCTGCCCCTTTTTCTGCGCCACGCAAGCTGCAACTCAACTAAACAGATAGACGAGTTGAACTTTTAGTCAGGAGACTAGGCAATCTGTACCATCAGGTGTAACAGTCATCTTTTAATCGTAGCTCCAGAACCGAGTGATTTCCCTTTGTTCCTGATGATGCTACGAATATTTTAAACGTCCAGAACTTGTGCATGACTTCTAACTCCACAGGTTTTTTTTTGTTTTGTTTTTGTTTTTTGTTTATTTGTTTTTGTTTTTTTGAAAAAGGCGTTTATTGGTGTGGTGGCCTCAACATAACTCCACAGTTTTTATAGCAGTGGCTTTGTGAGGGGTTGCTGTTAGGAGTGGGCGGTACGAATGTTATGAACTTAATCTGAGAATGTCTAGATGAGCTGCTGTTTTGTCTCAGAACCGTCCCCAGCCCTTTGGCCAGAAGAGGGTGATAGTCCTTGGGTGAGTTGCTCAGTGGATGGTCACGAGGCGGCGTGCGTGTGCCCAGCAGCACGTGAGTCAGGATGCGTTAACCATCTGCTCGGTACTGAGCACTTCACTAGCTGCTGCTGGTGAGGGTGACAGGAAAGACAAACAAGAGAATGAATGAATGAATGAATGAATGAATGAATGAATGAACGAATGAATAGTAAATACACAAAGACATAAATACATAAATAGATAAACAGCCCACCCACCCCAAACCTCTCCTCTGAGTCAGCTTTCATAGCAAAAGGTTTGAGTTACCTGGGGCGGGTGGTGGGGGGAAAAGAATTGTGTTGCAATATGTAACAAGAAGAATACTATGACGCTTGATTCTGTGTGATTTGAGCACAAAATGGGCATATACGAGGCTGGGTTCCCCGCCTTTCCTTTCCCTTTGGAAACAGGATTGTACATTCAAGCACAAAACCCGTAAAGCAGTCGAGAAATCAAAGGGAAGGCAAATCATAAAAAGGAAAAAAAAAAAAAAAAACAAAGATGGTATCACTTACCACAAGTAGAGAAAGTTGGGGAAGTTGGAGTTCCTGCCGTGGAACGCCAGAAAGACATTTTCCTACGAGGAGGGACTGCCCTTGAGTTGGGGAGTTGGGGCTGCCCTTGGAGGGGACGGGGAAATGGGATGGGCTGCAGGTGGGGCGGCCCAGTTCTGGAGCAGCCCTGCTGGGGGGTAGGGGGCCGTTACAGGTCAGGTGGGATCTCAGGTTCCTGAGGATGGGATCCCTGTGGGCTGGCGATTTTTGTTTCTCCTCCTGCTCTGGGGCGATCGGATCAACACCCAGCTGTGACTGACTCGGAGAAATCCTTATTTTCGGCATCTGTCACAAACCCACGCGAGAGGCCCCACCTGTAAATCCAGGTGTTAGTGGGCGAGCAGGAAACAGGTCCCTCTGGGCGCTCGGTTCCCAGCGGGGGATCCCAGGCCAGAGGCCGTCCCGCCACTGCTTCTGCTTAGGGACTGGGTGCCAAGTGTGGAAGAAGCAGAGCTGAAGCTTAGGACCCTCTGGCCCATGGCCTCCCCGCTCCGCGTGCCATCTGCTGTGATGTCACAAGTCAAATAAAGAGGACATTCTTGTTCTTTTTACTTTCATACATTCTCCAAACATTTAGATGGGGAAACGAATACTTAACTCCAGTGGAGAAAATTGTTCTGTCACCAAGAAAAAAAGGCTCCCCTTTCTCCGCAGAGATTTCCTTGCCAAAACCTAATTGCTTAGCATCAAAATGCCACCCTTGTTTCATGCATTAGTAGAAGCAATTCTTCTGTCTCTAATACCCTCTGTCAGCATTCGGGGTGTGAAGCTGAAAGCCATGAAAGCCATGTCACCAGGCAGGCTCAGAGGTTTATGGAGCTTGGCCACACGTCTTCATGTCAGGGCTGGTTTTGAGTTGGTCAGCTCGGGGCATCGTGCTTGTTGTCTGTTCCCCTTTCATGGGGGTGTGGGGGTGGCATTAGGCCCCCAGTATGAAGTAGAGAAAGGGAAAGGAAATGAGGGGGCTGCACTCACTTTTTTAAGACTCCATTAAAGCTTCCTCTGTGCCAAACATTGGTGGGTGGCGGGGATTTGGAGGCATGCAGGCCAGCCCTGAGATAACCGATAGGATGTGTGCTGGATATTGATTTTTTTAAAAAGTTGAGAATGGCAAATGGTTTGGTGAGGGTGACCATGCATGGGTGTTGTCCAAGTACACAGAAGGGACAGTGGGAAAAATCACATGAAATGGTTTGATGAATAGCTGGGAGCTAGTAAGGAGAAGCACTGTGTGTGTGTGGTAGTAAGTGGGTTGTCATATTTAATTTTTTTTTTTAAGATTTTGTCATATTTAAATTTTTTTTTTAAGATTTTGTTTATTTATTCATGCGACACATAGAGAGAGGCAGAGACACAGGCAGAGGGAGAAGCAGGCTCTCTGCAGGGAGCCCGACGTGGGACTTGATGCCAGATCCCAGATTCACACCCTGGGCCAAAGGCAGACGCTCAACCACTGAGCCACCCAGGTGTCCCCATATTTAAGTTCTAAGAAAAGAGAGGAAGACCACGGCCCTGTGTCCGACGTAAAACTTGTTGGTTACTAATAGGTTTCCTTTGACTCATGGAATATTTCTATCCTACGACCGATCAAAGCACATCACCTCATAAAGTCCGTCAAGAAATTCAGGATCCCTTCTGTCATTGGGACAGAATAAAACCCCTGTAAGTTAACGAGCACATTTGAAAGATGAAACGTGATTTCTGAGGATCTTCTCACACTTATGATTCTATTCAGTAGATATCCATTAAGCACTCTGAGAGAAGCAGAGAAAATAAGGAAGAGTGAGTTGTCGCCAGGCCTGCAGAAAGGGTTCAGATGGGCCAAAAAGATAAAGTTGCACCTGATGACGAAGCCTGTACAGCAATGTAATGGCCAAACCAGAGGCCAGCTACGAGGGTGGCTGGAAAGCCTCTGTCAGTAAAAATCGGTCCAACGCATCAACTTTCATTCTCATTTGAATATTTCAATACACAGTTGCGCCAATGGCCTGATTTTCAATTAGGAAAAAAAAAAAAAAGGTCCAGAAATTTCCACTTATGAGAAACATTTCTGCTTTTGTAATTAGGGAGCCCAGTAATTAAATATGCCTGGGAAAGTTGTATTAGATTGCATTACATTGGGTCAGGTACATGCTTTCGTGTCACACCCAATGGCCCCTTTTAGGTTCATAAGTGAATGGAAAAACAGCAGCTCAACACCTCTAGAGCCCCTGTTGGGGAGCAGAAATGCATTCCATTGTAGCTTCCCACTTGCCTTGCTGATTTTAATTAGTGTAGTACGAGCTGCTGGACGGTTCTACGGGGAGGCTGGTCTGCAAAGCCACATATTTCTGTAGCTGGAAACTCTTGGAAAAGGACTCAAACTGGGAAAAACTGAACAGAGACTTTGTCTTCATTTGATTGAAGGTTAGAGACGAGATGGAGTCCGGTTGTCTCATGGCCTTTTTTTCTATTAAGAATTGTCGTAAAGATTAGATGATGAGATGAACCAAGAGTAAAGCCCTCGGACCTTTGCTTTTGGCCAGTTCGGTGAGTGGCTGCAGGTAAAGAAACACGTGTTTGCACCTGCCACGAGGCAGGAGCGGGGCCCACCCACGCTCTCCTGCTTTCTGGGTGTTTCCTGTCAGTCCCTAGGCTGGAAGGTGCAGGCTTTGAGAGCGGGGACTGAGTGCATCACCACCATGGCTCAGACCTACTCCCCGTATCATTGTGTCACCATCAGTACCTATCTGTCCACACAGCTGGTGAGGGGCCCATGTCCTGCCCACCAGAATTATCGCCTGGAGTCCTGGTAGAGGGTTTGGCCTCGAGGACAAGCCAAGAACAGCAGGTACTGTACAGCCAGGAGATCCAGGCTACCCCCTGCCTCCCAGCCGAGGCTGTGTTTAATTTGGCAAATCAGTGCATTCGGATTTGGGGACTTGCTGCCATTGTTTTGCTTGAAAGGAGGACTTTTTTAAAAATTTATTTAAATTAACCTTGACCTGGGATGCCTGGGTGGCTCAAGGGTTGTGTGTCTGCCCCCAGGGTCCTGGGATCAAGTCCCGAATCAGGCTTCTCCCTCTGCCTGTGTCTCTGCCTCTTGCATGGATAAATAAAATATTTAAAAATTAATTGACTAAGCCCATTAATTAATTACCCTTGACTAACATTAAGTTCAAATATCCTGACCCATTTGTATATCACGCTTCATGAAGGAACTATACTTTTTTTAAAATAGGATTCTCACGAATGTTGCATAATAAATTTCGGAGAGTTAGGACCACCGGATTTGGATACAGCTACTTGGAAAAGTGGCAGTTATTTTTGTCCTCAAGTGTGCTTGCTTTCCTGCTCATAAATGAGCCTTCCTCAGTCTAATGTTAAGTCATCACAACCCAGGGGGCACCTGAGTAGCTCAGTGAGTTAAGCCTCGGACCCTTGGTTTTGGCTCCTCAGGTCATGATCTCAGGGTTGTGGGACCGGGTCCCACATCAGGTTCCATGTTCAGCAGCAAGTCTGCTTGAGATTCTCTCTCTGCCCCCTCATCAGGCCCTCCCCCAAGTGCTTGCTCTCTAAAATAAATAAATCTTTTAAAAATATTAAGTCATCATAATCAATATAAAAGGCTGGTACAGATATGAATATTATGTACATTTAGATGAGCAAAGTATACTTTTGCTTTGCCAGCTTTTTAGGTTACATGTTTTAGCTTAATAGAGTCTAAGAATAATTAGAAGAATGCCGTGACTCCACTTAAAAATGTGTGTAATTTCCAGAGAGCGTATCAGGAATTTAGAGATCTCTTCCAATGTACTTTATCCTATTCTGCTTTTAGACTTCCACTGCAGCGGCCTGTATATCATAGTACATTGAGGCTTACTGATAATGCATTCCTCATTTACGGGGTAGATCATCTTCAAAAGAAATACTGATTTTCTATAAGAAGGTAATTCCCTATATTGAGACCAAAACAGGACCCAATTTCCAGGTCCAACTGATAAGTAATAATTAGTTATTAAGCATTTGCTTCCTCGTGTCTTTTTTTTTTTTTTAAGATTTTATTTATTTATTCATGAGAGAGCCAGAGACACAGGCAGAGGGAGAAGCAGGCTCCCTGCGGGGAGCCCGATGCGGGACCCGATCCCAGTCCCAGCCACCCAAGCATCTCTGCTTTCTCATATCTTAGGTGAGGTCAACTGCAGTCATGTTTGGGTGCAGGTGGTTGAGTGGGAATTAGTAGGAAAGGGTCAGAACTGAGTGAGGAAGCTGCCCCAGCTATAGACTGAGCCCCTGAGAAGGAGGTTCTCCACATTACCTGAGGTGAGAGAGACTTGGGCTTGATTTGACAGTCCACTACGGTTATGTCACTGATCCTCAAATGTCAGTGTATGTATCAGTCTCCTGTAGATCTTGTCATACTGAAGATCTGGGGGCAACTGGGTGGTTCAGTGGATCGAGCATCCGGCTCTTGGTTTCGGCTCAGGTCATGATCTCAGGGTCATGAGATGGAACCCTACGTTGGGCTCACACTCAGTGTGGAGTTGGCTGGTGATTCCCCGTCTTCCTCTCCCTCTGCTCCCCCATCTAATTGTTTCTCTCACTCAAACAAATAAATATTACGGGGGATCCCTGGGTGGCTCAGCAGTTTGGCGCCTGCCTTTGACTGAGGGTGTGATCCTGGAGTCCCAGGATCGAGTCCCGCATCGGGCTCCCGGCATGGAGCCTGCTTCTCCCTCTACCTGTGTCTCTGCCTCTCTCTGTGTGTGTGTCTATCATCAATCAATCAATCAATCAATCAATCAATCAATCTTTAAAAAAAATAAATCTTACGAAAAATGCAGATCTGGTTCGATAGTATGTTAGTTTCCTAGAGCTGCTGCAACAAGTTGGCCCAAATTGGGTGGCTCAAAACATCAGAAGTTGGTTCTGTCATGGTTCTTGAGGTGACAAGTGTAATATTGGTTTCATTGGGCTGACATCCAGAGGTTGGTCGGGTTACACTCCCTCTGAGGCCCTGTGGGAAGCATCCAGTCCTTGTCTTCCAGCTTCCTTGTGGTGTCCATGTTCTCATCGCCTTCTCTTCTGTGTGCATCATCTCTCCCCTTCCTCTCCCTTATGAGGATGCTTGTGATTGGATCTGGAACCCATCGAGATAATCCAGTATTATCTCAAAATCTTTATCCTATCTGCAAAAACTTTACCACATAAGGTAATATTTATAAGTCCTGGGAATTCTGATGTCCATGGACATCTATGTGAGAGCCATTGCCAACCTACCAACATGAGTCTGGGTGGCCATTAAGAGTCTGAATTTCCAACAGTTGCCCAGATGGAACGTTGCTGCTGCTGGTCGGTGCGTAACACATCGAATAGCAAACGGCCGGATTACCAATCTACAGAGCTGAGCCTGGTGTATCTGGCTCAGAGCAGACTTGTGCTCAGTGAGACACAGACTCACCTAGTAGCAAGGGACACAGGAGACAGGGTGAAACTCCTAGGAGGTGGAGTGACCAAGAATCAGGATGGTTATTTGTGCACCAGACATTCTTCCAGAAGAGTGAGCCTGGAGCTCTGCTTTCAGAGGCAAACTGGAGTCTGAGTCAGGAACCAAGCCAGGAGCTCCGTTCTTGAAAGTGGGCAAACAAGATACTCAGTGGGCAGACAGAGGACCTCGACACGAGTTTATGTCAACACGTTGAGTGCCAGATCCTGCCAGCTGGTTTACCTCAGCCTCCTGCCAACATGGCCAGTGCTGATTATGAAACTAGTCTTCTGTGTCTGTACGCTCTCAAACTGCTGACTGAGTAGCTCTGGAACAGGGCTCTGAAATCTCCAGTTTTAGCCAACGACTTACACGGTTCACTTGCAGGTGGTCAGGGAGCCATCTTTGGAAAATGTTCCTCAACATGGGGAAGGCATCAGACGCCACCAGTTGATTTTTACTTGAGTTAGACAAGCTTCTGGTGGTGGTGCACATCACCAGGAAAACAAAATAGGGCCCCAAAGAAGTCTGTTTTGTCCCTAAAGGCATCTGAAGTCTGACTCTTGAACGTGTTCTGTAGGGGGCGGTCAAGTCTGCAAACTTGACTCTACGTAATAAACGGTGTGTTCATATTACATCACAATGTGTGTCGTATTCAATATGTTGTCCCACGTTGCAAATGCATAGTTCGGTGCCATGTGCACACTTCTAGTGTTCAGGACACTCCAGCTACATTTCCATCCACGCTTGCGCATGCATGGGTGAGACATTATCTCAGGTGGTTTGTTCCCTCAGATTGCACTAAAAACACCTGTGCCCAGGGCACCTGGGTGGCTCAGTGGTTGAGCATCTGCCTTTGGCTCAGGGTATGATCCCGGGGTCCTGGGATCGAGTCCCGCATCGGGCTCCCCACAGGAAGCCTGCTTCTCCGTCTCCCTCTGTCTCTGTTTCTCTCTCTGTGTGTCCCTCATGAATATATAAAAATAAAATAAATAAACAAAAACCAACAACAAAAAGACCTGTGTCCCTGGCTTCATCTGCATTGCCAAGTCATACAATCCAGTTTGGCGAACTATCTTTCAGCCAAGGCCACTCTGGCCTAAATTGGTGGTCGTCATGCTGTTGAAGCCGCTCAGATGGCTTCATCTGACTTATAACCACCTCAATGGTCAAACGTGGCGTGTTTTAGACTTCATGTTTGTTCTGTCGAGTGAATACAGAGCTGGAGCAGCTACAGGACTCCCTTGGCCTCTTGCTGTCCTCAGTCAAAAGGGCGTGGGCTGTGGAATCATAAAATTTGGATTGGAAGAAAAATAAAATGTTGGTTGATCGAATTTTTAAAGAGCCTCGTAGTTTTAAAGTGATTTGGTGTTACAAAATGAGCCTGTGTTTGGGGACGTGTGGCCATGGAATCACATAGATCCCGTAAACCCCATCGGTGATCTACATTAATTTTGGCGAGAGGTGTTTCTTAAAGGATCTGGCTCCTCTCACTTCTGTTTAATCTTGCCTGAGCCCCCTGGCCAGGTCACATTCACCGATTTCCTGTTCTCAGTTGCAACACATACGTCTGCCATTAGCACTTATGCCATAACCTTTACTTGTCACTACTCGACTGCTTTCTGTTTCTTCACTAAATTATACAATTTTTTTTAGCTCTAGTATCAAGCATAATATTTGGCATGAAGCTGCTACTCAAAACATAACTGAGTAAGTGGTTTTCAAAATAAAAAATGAGCAAAATTTCAATGCATCCAGAAACTGTTGCTTGTGATATCCTCTTGTGATATCCTTCCTCTTAATGATTCCTTATCGTCTGCCTATATGACCTAGTGCACTTATTATGGGTCTCAGGAGCTCATTTTTCTATCAAACGTAAGCTGGAATAGAAGAAAAAAATAAGAAGCATGATGATTTTAAATTATGTTGAGTCTGTAGTCCTCTGCTGATGCCACAGGGGCCATTGGGAAGGGTGCAGGAGGCAAACACACATCTGAGCCCCTGGCCCCTTTGTCTTCCTCCTTCCCTTCCCCACTTTGAAACAGCTCAGTCATGTCTTTACCTATAATTTTTATCCAGATCTCTGTAATGGGATATTTTTAAGGTATTCAAGATGGTGTCCACTGTAGTCATTTTTCTTCCACGTGGCTGTTCAGCACTATGTTCCCTCTCAGTTTTCCAAGCTGGAAATGCCATTTAAGGCAATAATTTGGTGATTTGAAAAGATGGAGAAAGGATAAAATAAAAGCAAACATCACCAACTTTTTTAAAATTGCTTCTCCCCGTGTCCTTTTACAGAAGACTCTGTGAGGTCCCATCCAAGCTGAATTAATGAATTTAATGAAGCTGCATAGCAGTGGTCAGTGCTATTCCAACAGCATTACCAGACTCCAGCAACTAACATCTCTGGGGTACATGATGTTTGGGAAAAAAATGACTATTTATGCAGTTGTACTGATTACTACTGTGTCTGGTGGCAAAAGGAGCATTTATTGTCTGTGGCCCAAGCTTGCAGTGAGTCAGCCTTCTTTAATGGGACTTACCTTGGCCGAGGAAAAGTATGATTTTTAAATTTCTTTTCAAATTCACTATTATCCTGGTACATGCTTTTCTGTTTGCTGGAAGATGAAGGTAACCTTTTAGCATTCAAAGCAAATCCTGGTTTGATTTGTGAGGACAAAATCAAAAGCATCTATCACTGTGCTCTCCTTTTCAAGAATCGCTCTTTATTTCATTATTAGGAAGCCATTAGCCACCTGTCTGTAAGTTTACAAATGTTTGTGTGCTGGGTCATTGCAGTTGTGCACGGTTACCAATCACATGAGGGTCTAACATCCCCCTGGATGACTTCGGGTGGCTACTCCAGTTCTCAAGAACCCATTTATGTAAGTGCCATCAAGAGTAGTACGTGCAATGGGAGGGAATGATCTGTTCTGATTAACAAATGCGATATTTGAGAGTCCTATCTTATGACCAATCCCTTGGCATATCTCCTGTCTCTTCCTAACTCTGGTTTTTTGTTTTGTTTTTATTTTTTATTTTATTTTGTTTTATTTTATTTTATTTTATTTATTTTATTTTACTATTTTTTTTCCTAACTCTGTTTTTAAATGGTACTGAATGGAGTTTCTGGTTGGCATATTGTCAATTTTTCCAGTGGAAAAAGACTGATAGAAATTGTGAAGAAATTCACAATTTACTTTTTAAAAGCTTCCTTTATGGATTTTTGCCAATATCACAGGGTCCTGGGGCAAGGAAATCGATAATAGATACACACACAAAAAGGTACAAGCATCTGTAGCAGTGTGCGTGACCTTCCAGAAAGTAATACAGGTGTAAGAATGGTGTTTAAAAATAGAATGGGGAAAGACATATATATTTAAAAAACACATATTTTATATATAGTCACATTATTTTGTAAAGATATATATAAAATTTATTCATTTTGCTTCCATAAATCCATGAATCATTCCGACGTTCCTCAAAAGAGTAGGGTTTTATAGAAAACCCATGTGAAACAAAAATAGAGATGGAAATCCCCCCAAAGTAGATTTCTCCAAAACTGCTTTATAAAATTACTTAGTTGGGATGCCTGGGTGTCTCAGTGGTTGAGCGTCTGCCTTTGGCTCAGGTTATGACCCTAGGGTCCCGGGATTGAGTCCCACATTCGGCTCCCCGCAGGGAGTCTGCTTCTCCCTCTGCCTGTGTCTCTACCTCTCTCTGTGTGTCTCTCATGAATAAATAAAATCTTAAAAAAATAAGATTATTTGGCTGTATGAGAGAACAATAGTAAAATAAAGTTGATGGAAAGAGCTGGAACAAGATACTCCCCTAAAATGTTCCTAGGCACGTGTCATTCCTGCTAATGATAACTTGAATCGCTATACCTCTTTAAAAAAACAAAACAAAACAAAACAAAACTGAACTTGGGTAAGTGCATGGGCCTTAAATCAGAGAGGCCAGCATCGGTCATTTATTCTCGCCTCTGGTCAGGTGTTACAGTACCTCCCGGGATACAAAAATAGTCTCTACTTTCAAGAAGCTTACTGTTTGCCAGCATCCCATAACTACCCTGAAATTGCTTTCGGCAAGGAGCTGTATTTTTGTTCTTCTACCCTTTTTATCCCCCCGCCCCCGAGTTTTATTTGGCTAGTCTCTCAATAATGGTTGACCACATGTGTTCTTATTTTCTTTTAACTCCCTGGGTTTCAATAGAAGATTGAGTGGTCCCAGCCTGGATGGTGCTTAAGTGGAGTGTTAAGTGCGCTATAGCACTTACGTGACATTCGAGTCAATAGAGATTGATTTGGAGAATTTGGGTAGTTGACCAGAAGGAGAGGTGGCCGTTTGCCATCCTAGAAATGTGTCTATTTTCCCAAATACAATCTTAGGCCAAATGGGAAACCACTGTGAAGATGATTAGGGCTGCGGGAGGAGGAGGAAGGAGCCTGCTGAAAGGGTTCCTGCCTCTCATGTGCGAGGAGCACAGGGCTCATCTGTGCACCTGCTGCTGCGGCAGGAGGAGGCCGAGGTGTTCCTGGCACAACCCATGGCAGGTGCCAGCCCTGTTGAGCGTGCAAATAAAGAAGAAAACATTGCTCTAAGATAGTACGTAAGCCAGGTTAAGTGCAGGTCCAGAGAGTCAAAGGAGTTTGGGGCAGGGGGGTTGCCCTTGAAGGGGATTATGATTGACTCACTGGCTCTATTTCTTCCACATTTGCTCAATTTCCACGAGTTTCAGGATGGCATGAATGCAATGGATGAAATGCTTCTAGAGCAAAGGTGGTCAGCCTTGGGTGATCTGCCCACCATCCTCTCTCTCCCCTAAAGAACGTCTGGAGACACAGGTTGTCACACCTGGAGGTAAGGGTGGGAGGTTGCGACTCGTGTCTGTTGGCAGAGGCCAGGGATGCAGCTAGATATCCTGTAATGTGTGGGACCAACACTGGCAACAAGGAATTAACTGATCAAAAATGGCAGTCCTGCCAATGTTGAGAAACCTTGTTCTAGACCCATTCTCCCTGGGTCTTCCCAGGCAATGCAATTTGACTCCTTTTGACTCTGTTGCTATTTTTAAAATATATTTAGTTATTTTAGAAGAGAGAGTGTGTGTGTGAGCAGGAGGGCAAAGCAAAAGAGAGAATCTCCAACAGACTCTCCACTGAGCATGGAGCCCAAGGTGGGGCTTCCTCCCAGGGCCCTGAGGTCACGACCTGAGCCTCAACCAAAAGTTGGAGGTTCAACCCCTCTGAGCCACCAGGCACCCCACTCTGTTTTTGACTTGATAGTTTTCATCATCCAGAAAGGATCAAATTATTAATACTGATTAACTAATTTTGGCCCTGCTGATTATTATTAGCTATGACAAAACTCTAATCCTTCCCGGTTGCCACAGCAGCTGCGTGTTTGTTAGGAGATTTGCCTGAGAAAATATTTTGTTCTCATGAAGCAGAGAACACAAGTCCTGATTAGAACAGGGTAAAAACTAAACCTTTGGTCTCCGCAGATATATTTTTATAATAGTCTCTTACTATTATAACCCTCTGGCTATTTTAATGCACACTTGTTTTTATAAAGCCGTAGTTTGGTTGCTATAACAACTTGATGTAGCTCTTGATGAGCTCTTCTTGCCTTAATGTTGCTTTTAAAAAGTTGAGGTTGCTATGACTACACAATCCTGCTTTATTTCCAGCAGGCTTTCTTCCTCCTTGGAATTTGCTCTCAAAACATGTATGTGTACGTACATGCGTGTGTGTGCACTCCTACTAGCATGCCTTATGGGAGTCTACTGTATAGGACAACCAATGTCTAAAATCTCGAAAGACGAGATGGCAATTAATTTATTTAAGGGCATACTGTTATTCTTTTTTTTTTTTTTTAATTTAGATTTTGTTTATTTATTTGAGAGAGAGAGTAGGGGGAGAAGCAGAGGGAGAGGGACAAGTAGACTCTGACTCAGGACTTGATCCCATGACCCTGAGATCATGGCCTGAGCCCTAATCAAGAGTTGGATGCTTAACAGACTGAGCCACTCAGGCGCCCCACGTGCATACTGTTATTCTTAAACTGATTTTCATCAGTTGGATGAACTCAGATTACAGATGTTCTTTCTTATTTCAGATTACATTACTGCTCAATGACAGGCTCTTCATCGTTTGTTCATGACTTACTTATTATGTCCTCCATTTTATAACTTCTCCCTGTTTCCAATGGCTTTCAGGGGGCATTTGAACTTGAAACATGTGAAAGCATGTAGCGTCTTAATATGTTTGTGGAGTCTATTTTACAACATTGCCAATTATGGTCTCTTTTATATCATAGATGACAATAAGATTCCCATCACTAAGATTTTCTCTCATTCAAATTTCGAAAAAATAAAAACTATGAGAGCTAAAAGTTAAGACACCTTGATCCTGTTATTAATCCAGTCACAACTAGCGATATGAGCACCTGCTAGCTACTTTATCTTTCTAGAGGAGTGCTGTCCAATACAAATAAAGTGACCATATAGAACATTTAAAATTTTCCAGCAGCCGAGTTAAAAAAGTAAAGAGAAAGAAGTTACATTGAATAATTACTGTCTACACCAATATATCCAAAATATTGTCATTTCAATATGTAAATGTTTCAAAATAGTAATGAGTTTTTAAACATTCTTGGAAATTTGGGAGGTGTTTTATACTTGTATACATCTCACTTTGGATGGGCCACATTTCAAGTGCTCAGTAGCCACGCAGGACTAGTGGCTACCATATTGGATGTATTTAGCTTTAGATCTTCATTAAATTTGGTCATACAACAACATTTCTTGTTTGTTGGTCACTTCCTAGGGTCTAGGTCTTTGTGAAATCTTAAGAATATAAGGATGAATGGGGAAACTCTTTGTTTATGACAGAGGGAGGGAAAGAGAGAAAGTGGAATATAGAGAAGGAGGAGCAAGAGAAGGGAGGGACGAAGGATGGAAAGAAGGAAGGAAGAAGGAAGCAAGTTCTCTTTTAAGTAATTTCCAGCTATCATGTGCTATTATCCATAATCTGATTCTAATTTATGATAATTAAGAGATATTGGTGTAGACCAGGCAATTCCCCACTACTTTGGTGTGACTTCTTCAAGATTCCATCTCCGACTTTTGAGGAATGCTCCAGACAGATTAAGTGGGCCCCATATATTTACTGATTTGAATCTCCTTTCCTGTCAAAATATGTGGCTGGATCCAAGATGAAATAATGTTATTGTCAAGGGGAAAATTTAATTAGTTTGAAAAGTCCAACTATACTTGGCTATTTTAGGAAAATGAAGAGAAGGGTAGCTGACAGCCTAAAATGAAGAGATAGCATGTAAACGATAGTTATTCTTGCTGTTTGAGCATTATTGTCTACAAGTAATCAAGGAGAAGCACATGATTGCCTTAAATTGTTTTGGCGCCGCACTGCAGGTGACGTTGGCAGGACATCACTGATGTGTCCAGATCTCTTATCACATTGCTGTTTCTATTCCTCTCCTGCCTCTTCTCATTTGGAAGAAGCCAGTTCAAAGTGAGCCATGTGACTCTCGTAAGTCTGCTCCATGAAGGAAGTTTCTGTTTTCTGTTTAACCGTCTGTCATTTTTTATCACCATTATTTTAGGAATAAAGTGGCTTACAGGGTGGGTTTTTTGAGCTGAGCCATTTTGCCTAGAATACAGAGGTTTGAATGATCTAATCTGATTTGGAAATAACAGAACAGTGTTACAATTTGAGCAGATTTCCAAATCAAGTTGCAGATGGTAATCTGAGTTGTGAATTAAAATGTTTGATGCTGACAGCTCTTCACTTTACAAAACATTTCAACTAGCTCCATCATTTGTCACAGATTTTTTTTTCTTTTTTACCTCTTTTCAGTAATGTAACATAATGTCTGGCATTTCATATCTCTTTGGCCTTTATGAATTAGAATTGTATTCAACACTTTTGCCTTTCTGCATTTAAGTTGTAAAATAATTTTGGAATCCTAAGTCAGAATTCCACACTGAGCAATGCTTCTGTATTAGCCTGAAAGGTCTGCTCAACACAAACGTTAGAATATACTTGGAGTGGGAATGACCTTAGGTTTCTGTGATCATAACAGTTCTGTCTACACTGGCAAATGAACTATTACCACCTCAAGGGCATCTGTTTACACCAAACACTAATTTATAATATAGGCCTGGGGTGGTTACTGAAAAAAAAATGACTCAGAAACCCTTGACATTGTTCATCATAAGGTCATCTTTATCTGTAGAATGTGTCAATTGTTCGTTTTCCTTTTCTTTTTTTTCCTGAGTATTTTTATTTTTACTGGGAAGTAAGGAGAGAGGATTAATTAGGTTAGCTTTGCTCTTGCCAATTGACACTGATTAAAAGTTGGAGAAAGAATAGGTTATATTTTTGATCATTTACTTCTGTGTTCCCTGGGTGGAATTTTAAAAATGTGGAGCCCCACATTGAAAGGCTACTTTTCCCCCTCGGGCTGAAAGAACTCAGATGTTTCACTCAATAGACAATAAGACACTCTAGAAATGTGGAATTTCAGAGGTGGAGGGGAATTTGAAACCAGCTCGTTGAAACAATTTTCAAACTTTTTGTCTGACAAGATCTTTTCTTTCTTTTTTGTTTTTTTAAATGTCTGGTTCAGTAGTGTTAAGTATATTCTTTTTTTTTTTTTTTTTTTACTTTTTAAAAGATTTTTTAAAATTTATTTTTATTTATTTTTTATCTTTTTTTTTATTGGAGTTCAATTATGCTGTATGTTGACAGGATCTTTTCTTAAAAGAAAGTGTAGCCTGAGGCTCAAAATATGAGGTACAGGTTGAAGGACCGGAGGAGATGGGATGGGAGTGAGGAGGACGATGGGGTACCATCCATTGGAAAGTCCCAGGTCAACTTTAACTCCATCCATTTGCCAATAAGACCCAGGAAAGTGATCTGTCTGTTCAGGATCACACAGCTCTGCCTGAATGCCTGGTCCCTTAGGCTTTTTCTATTTGTTCAACAATATGTGACTGCCTGTTTTGTGCCACCTGAGTTTGTAGAGCCCTGGAGGTCTTGGGATACCACCATGAGCAAGCCAACCATGGCCCTGCCTTCGTGGCGTTTATGTTCTAGAGCAGGAAAAAACAGTACATATGGAAATGCATGATGGGGGCAATTTCATATTGACTCCCGGTGATGTGATGACCTAGAGGGGCCTAGGCCTCTTGGTAGAGGTTTGTACTCCACTCCATGTTGTCTTCATGTTAGTGAGTCTCAATTACTAGTGAAGCTGTCGTGTCGAGATGCCACAGTGCAAAGAACATGGGATGAGAAACCAAACATCTGGGTGTCAGCCCCAATCCTGTCCCTTCAGAGACACTAAATATTTTATATCTCTGAACCAAGAGACATCATATCTACACAGAATTAAGAATGACCTAGTAGTCTCTGCCTTTTTTTACCCCGAGCCCTCTCAATGGTCCTCCCTCCCACAACACCTACCTGCATATTATTTGCCATTTCAACTGAATTTGTCTCATTTCTCAAGATATTTCAAAACTTTCAAAGGATTGTGGTTCTCTTGGCCTGTATCTTTCAGATTCTTTTTTTTTTTTTTTTTTTTTAGTACCTGAAACTACTAATTCCCATTCGAACATTTCTTTGATTCTTTCCTACAGAAGGAGGAGAAGTGATTTTGTTTTATTTTCTTTTTAACAATTTGGATGTTACTTTAAGATATCATTTTTATAAACTTTGAAATGTTGCTTGAGCCCATATGTTCCACTGGATCACTACGAATCGCCTGTGTGTTCTCTCCTGGTAGGCCATGAGCTCTTTATGGGCCCCGAATATGTCTGGTTCACAATCAGAACGTGGTTCTTGCCCACAGACATCACAATCTAAAGAAGAAAGTGGATGCAACTTAAAATAATAAAATGGTCGTATTTCCAAATAGCATAGAGGAGTACGTTACTCAGAACTATGTCATGGCAAATGGCCTTAATTCTGTTGTTGCACATGTTAGATTACCAAGCAGGGTGCTTTCTAACTGATCCTGGGAGATAAGTTGATTGATTTTTCTCTTGATTTGGGCTCAGGTTGTGATCTCAGGGTTGGGAGATGGAGCCCTGAATCAGGCTCCCTGCTCATTGTGGACTCTGCTTGAGATTCTCTTCCTCCCCTCCTCTCTCTGCCCCACCATTCATGTGCACGCTTTCTCTCTCCAAAGGGAGAGAGAGAGAGAGAACGACAACAGGATCAGCCTTGGTAAACATTTAAAGTATATCATCATCACCTTCCATCAGAAAACATCTTTTTATCCTTCCCTCCATAGACTTACCATAAGTAAAAATCCAGGAATATAATTTTGTAGGAACCAATGGATTGTGGAACTAGAATGCTTGATCTTAATGTCAGCATTCAGACCTGAGTTCAGCACATGGCTCATCTACTTGCCCAGTCTTGTCACCCTGGACAAATAAGTTACTAAATATCTTGTGCCTCCATTTACTCATGTATAAAAGGTGAAGAGCATCTGCCCTATTGACTGCTGGAAGGCCTGGATGTGTCAATTTTTGTGAAGCACCTAGTATAAGCCTGGCACATAGCAGCTAATTTTTTTTAAGATTTTTTTTTTAATTTGAGAGCGAGAGAGAGAGAGTGCACATAGAAGAGCAGAGGGAGTGGGAGAAGCAGGTTGTCCACTGAGCAGGGAGCAGTTGAGGGGCTCCATCCCAGGACCCTGGGATCATGACCTGAGCAGAAGACAGATCCTTAATCAACTGAGCCACTCAGGCTCAGTTAAACTAAAAATTGCATCAATATATTTATATTTTATTTTGATATAATTTTCCTAGGGCTCTATCTCGTTCGATAGTAATTCTTTAGTAAATAAGTTAATTTGTTATTGGTTTTATTCAGTATGCCTCACATCTTTTGCTTTCATCTCATTAAAAAAAAATCTTTTTAACATCACCCCCCTCTTTCCAGCCTACATGGATAGCCAACCATTGCATACAGATAGCCTGTGAATTTCAGAGATTTTTTATTAATGTCAGCAATCAACTGGTAGCTGTCCGGGTGAAGAAGGCGCTATTCTGGAGGCTTCTTTGCAGCCATCACTGTTTTTAGTGTCATGTTTTGCTGGAGACGTATGAGAAGTGTGTGTCGTGTTATTGTACTGTATTTTATTGTGGCTCCCGTGGTCGTGGGGGTTCCAGTGGAAGACACCTTAATAGGGTAAGTCCTACCCTGCAGAGAACTAATAGTGTCTTTGCATTTATGTTTCAATGGAGGAAGGTCTGCTGAGGTGTTCAATTAGTGACACATGAATCCCGTCTGTAAAGGGTAAGTCAGAGGCTGCAGGAGTAATCAGATGAAAGGGAATATTAAAATACTCCATTTAGAACACAAATCAATGTATGTCTGCTTGGCAGTTTATTTCTAAAATGCACGGCCTTTGACAGGCTCGAGAGTGGTGTTTTGTGTGGCTACAACATTCTTCTACCACCATTTCCTAAAGGAGCGCATCTAAAGTAGGGTTTTCTGCACGTTTCCTGGAGAGATCATTGTTCCTGGAATGAGATCCTCTAGAAGAGAGTGATCTGAAGAGCGGGATTGTGACTCAAACATAGTAACATAAGTGCAGATTGGTAAGGAGAGGTAGGGGGCCCCGTGCGAGTCCACTGTTGGCTGACGTTCGCACTTGGCACTGGGTTGCCCATGCAGTTGAAGGGGCCAGATTGAGTAATGCAGCTTTCCAAAGGTGTGGCCCTTGCCTTACTGTTCTGCTGGTGAAAAGTCAAGTAATTCTAATAGTGATCCGAAACCGATTTTGCCCTAACGATCCTATACGGTAAAAATGGTCTCTAGATAAGTGCACGTTCGCCTACTATGCTCTTGCTGAAGTGCTGCTGTAATGGAAGGGGTTTCTGCACGTGGCATTAATTTTGTGCCAGTATTTAAAACAGCTTTCATTTATTTGCAGGGACAAAGGGGTAGGGAAGTAGGTAATTTTTAAACGTCCTTTGTAAGTTTGATCTAGCACAAGGCTGGGCCTATGTTTCTACAAAGGGCTGGGTCATATTTCAGACTTTGTGGGCTGAGAGACAAAATTGAAGGTATGATGGAGGCGGTGCTAAAGCAAGAAGGGAAACTGCCCTTCCCTGTTTGTCTGAAAGGAGTGGGCTCTCCCAGTGGCACCCGGATGAGAAGGGAAGGTATGCTGATGACCGTGTGCAGTTGGCAAGCTCTGCCGGGGACCTCCAGCCTCCATGGGTCACCCTGACGCTCATCCCCATGCCCTGTCTCCCTCCATACCTCTGGTGAATACATTATGCCCATTACAGGCAGCAGGAGCTACCCTGGTGGCTCTGAGCCAGTTGGATCCTACCCTCTGCTCATGAGGTAAAGGGAAGATGAAAGATAAATGCCTGAATCTCTGGTTGAAATTAGGCCTGGACCTTGGTAACAGTGTGTGTCGGTCTTTGAATCCTGGTCTACCATCTTGGTGGGGGAGGGAAGGCATGTGGAAAATTCCAAGTCCAGATAATTGATATAGAAAAAAAGAAAAGAAAAGAAAAGCTCCTAGAATCAAGCCATTTGTGTAATTGGTAACTGCCCATAATGTTTCTTGTGTTGAGAGTACTCAGCTAGAAAAACATCGTTGGTCTCTCCCTTTCCAAATGATGTTTTGTAGAGAGTGTCCCAAAAGTGTCACTTTGAGTTTTTTAAAATCTACTCCTGCCTTTTCCTCACTCTCGATGAAATACTAGTTCATTTTTTAAAGAGATGTTATTTATTTATTCATGAGAGACACAGAGAGAGGCAGAGACTCAGACAGAGGGAGAAACAGACTCCCTGGGGGGAGCCTGATGTGGGACTCGATCTGGAAATTTTGAGATCACGCCCTGAGCTGAAGGCAGATGCTCAACTGCTGAGCCACCAGGCATCCCTAAAATAATAGTTCTGACTGCATTTTCATGCCAGGATGTGAGAGTTCCAATGTCTTGGTCCAAATATTTTGAAACCCGTGAAAATTATAAAAGTCTTGGTTCCTCTATATGTCACATGCTTTTTCCCCTCATCAGGCAAAGTAGTGGCGATGCTTAGCAAGTGGGAAAGCACCCAGCTTGAGGGGCAAGAGGTTTGACCTTCACCCAGACAGCCTAAGTGTGAGACCACAGACGGAATATTTCAGCATCAGGCGAGAGGATCATCGCTCATCTGTGTCAGATTGTCCAGGATTTTCCACAGTTGAATCAATGACCTTTCTGTCCTCGCCACAATTATATCTGTTCCAAGAGAAGGTGGCTTTTCTGGTTCTGAGTCCCTCATTATAGCCACTTTGTCAATGTGAAATGGTCTCAAAACTGAGACTTCTACCTTGGCTCTGGAGATTTCTGGCAAGAAGCAAGAGAGCAAAAAGCTTGTTTTTCTACTTGAGGTTTATGTTTCTGCTGTGCTAGACATCCCTAGGACTATTGGTCTTTACTTTCTGAGCTCTGCAATAATCCCAGGAATGGGCATGGTCCAGGAACTGATATTTTTAGGTCATACGAAGCTAAGCCTGGTTATTCTAAGTGCTTCGGGACAAACTAAGGACAAACTACAATGGTTTATAAAAAAAAAAAAAAAAAAAGCTGGAGTATGAGGATAGAGAGCCATCTCCAGAACCCACAGGCATACCTCCAAGAAAAATGGTCAATATCATCACCATCATCCTCTCCATCATCATAACAGACAAACCTTTTCACTTTTAATGTATGCCAACCAGTCTTCCAAGAATTTTGTACCCATGAACTCACTGTAGTACAGTCAACAACCCTACAAGTTAGCACGAGTGCTGCCCCTACTTGGCGCAGGAAGGACCTGAAGACCATAGGGGTTTGGACATAGGGATGGTACAGAGTTTTGGATTTCTGGGAACTAGAGAGTTCTTGAATGTTTAAAGCAAGGGACTGGCATTGCCTGTGTTGCATTTCAGATCATGTAGGCGTTTACGATCAGTGGGAGAATTAGGGGAAGGGAAAAGCAGGTTAGATGTGAGAAGAGCTACAGAGAAGGTGGTGAGAATGAAGACAAGAAAAATGATTGGATAAATCATTTGCTGAAATGAACAGGGCTGGACATTTGGGTTGGGGAGGCGGGAGGAGTCCAAGAAGTCAGTGTCCCAGGTGAAATATATGTGCAGAGGACAGAAGGTGGGCATCTAATCATGCCCAGTCACGAGTGTGCCAGCTGCCCTGGGCAGGAAGCTTCAGTCTTCATCCAGTGGGATTTTTCCACACTCACTTTACTTAGAGCCAGGCTGGGTAGAGTCTGGAGAAGAGTCTGAAAGAGTCAGGAGACTTGGCCTTGATGACTCTGCAGATAAGAAATAAGAGGAAATGAGACACTTACAACAAGGGACCCAATCAAATCAGCCAAGCCCAACCCTCTTGTTTGGATAGCTGCATAGGGATCCCCCCTGGGGTTGCCTTTTGCTGGGAAAGTCTCCCAGGGCTCCAGCACTAATGAGGGAGTGCATGTTTTCTACCGATGATTGTGTTGTCATCACAGGCAGGACACCTAAACCATTTACACATTCTCTGCAATCAAGATGGAAAGGATTTTAGAGCTAATAGGTAACATGCAATTTGCTATCAGGAGTGTCCTAGAGCACATTCATGGGTGCGCAAGCAGGTCGTTTCCTGCCACCTTTCATGATGTATCCAAGGAGAGGGAAGAAAAGAAATACTGTCATCTAGTAAGATACTCCTAAAGAGATGCCAGTGGACTTTGCCATCTATGAGTCCCATTTGCAGTCACTTCTTTAACTTTGGAAGTTGCTTTCAGGTGGCACTTTGAACTCAAACTCACCATGACTAGTTGAAATCTTTTCCTGGCCCATGTGAGTTGGCAAAGGCAGATAAATCATCTGAATGATTGTCACCTATAGAAGAGGCTGTTTCCCCCTTTGTGTCTCAATAAACACGGACACGCTTAACTCCGTTCGAGTAGATCGATCCTTGAAAATGACTCAGCGTACAGGGACATCTGTATCCCAAATTGTAGCGTCGTGTCTGGCCTCATAGGTGTTGTATGAATACTTGTATTGAACTGAGGATTGTAGAAAGTCTTGAAAAATAACCTAAGGGGTCTCTCAGGCTCAATCTTGGACAGTAATGCTTACAGCGGCTTGGACCATAAAAACATATATATATGTCTGTGGTTGGAGGCACAGGTCACAGACCCCCTCCTTCTGCGTGGTTTGGAGGCATGAAGAATCCTCCCTACCCATTTTTGGTACAGTGTTAGGTCAAAGAAAAAAATGCATCGATGACGCAGCCATCACCTCTTCTCCGTGAAGCCACTTCAGCCTTAAAGGCTTGGTTTCCTCAGGCCATAATTTCTAGGAGCAGCATCACACCCTATCATTTATGACTTTAATTTTAATCTCTGTCACTTGTAAGAATTAAGTATGTACCATGTGCCCCGCAGTGCTCGAGAGCTTTCCTAAAATAATGCAGATAATCTTCTCCATGAGTCCATAGGTTGGGTTCTATTATTATCTTAGTTTTACCTATGAGAAGATGAAGCACAGAGAAGTGACGTGACGTAGGGCCACACAGCAAGCAGAGGATCACAGATTGAGTCAGGGTAGCTCCCTGTCATGAGTAAGTGGGGGAAATAACGCCGTGTCTTGATGCTGTGACTTGATGGATCGTGGGTTGGAGTTGACCCCAACTCCAGAGACTGTGCTCCCAACCTTTGTGCTACGATGACTCCGACTTTTCTCTGTGGCTGGCTGAAATCCTACTTGAGTGGCTCGGATGCTTAGGTACGTCACCACGTGTTTCTCGAGGGCATTCAGCTGTTGCATTCAGACTGGTTGCTTCTGAGGTTGAATGAATGACTTTCTCTCTGTTGGGTGAGTGAGGTAAGAGACCGGGGAGTTTTGAAATTAGAGATTACGCCTGGGTGGCTCAGGGGTTGAGAGTCTGCCTTTGGCTCAGGTCGTGATCTTGGGGTCCCGGGGTCCCAGGGACCTGCATCGAGTCCTGCATCGGGCTCCCTGCATGGAGCCTGCTTCTCCCTCTGCTTGTGTCTCTCGTGAATAAATAAATAAAATCTTTAAGAAAAAAAGACCTGAAGAAGTTTAGCTGTTTTACCCCTTGGTAGAACATCTTTCTTTATATTGTGTCTTTGGATCACATACTTGATCTTGTACATGTAATGACATTTTCTCCCCTGATGCATCTTCTTGAAAAGACATTGGGAAGTTTGAGGAGCAACTGAGGGAATGAACCAGAAGGATGCAGTGCTGACCTCTTGAGCCTCTAGAGCAGCATTGTTGCTTGGCATCGGTGCAGGTATCTTGCCAGTTTTTCATCCCTTCAGTACTTAACCCTCTCTTTGAAATGAGGGAAAAATCAGACCTCTCCCTCTTTCCTTTTAATAACCTGCCTCAGAATGTAACCATCATTTTGTTCTAGAATCCTGTCAATTCGATCTGCTGTTTTGAATGCTCTCTCTGTTTAATTTCATTTGATTGCAGAGATGCGACGCTCATGAATCACTTTCACCTTTGGGATATTTATACTTCTTAAGATCTGGTAAACCAGTTTCTTCTTTTGTAGCCTGTTTGTTGGAAAGAGAAACCGAGATTTTTTTTAATAAATTTATTTTTTATTGGTGTTCAATTTGCCAACATATAACATAACACCCAGTGCTCATCCCGTCAAGTGCCCCCCTCAGTGCCCGTCACCCGGTCACCCCCACCCCCCGTCCACCTCTCCTTCCACCACCCCTAGTTCGTTTCCCAGAGTTAGGAGTCTCTCATGTTCTGAGAGAGACCAGTATTTTAACTGAAACATATCATTAGCGACCACTTTCTAAGTCAAATTGGGGGCTCTTGATTTGGTTTACTGCTTGGGAACTGGAATAAAAAGTGATTGAAAATGTTTGGAGCAGGGGGTGGGTGGGAGGGAATGAAATGTTTGAAATGTGACCTAACTTGAGTAGAGTAGCCATCAGCCCTGAGAATTCCTTTTCATTTCTTCTCCGTCAGGTTGGATTTGCTTCTTTTCCAACTATTTTCTCTCTGCCAAATCTGACGCTCTTTGGCCGTTTCAGGGTGTCAAGTCAGTACTTTCAGGAAACGTGTGCCCCTGCCGAAAATGTACAAAATCCATTCATAGGCCAGCCTGCCATGCCCTTCAGAATTATACACTATGTCCTATCAGTTGGAAAATGAGAATGGACCCCCATCCTCAAGATTGAGGTCACCTTGCAGGCCTTGAGTCAGTGACAATCCAGACCCTATGCCTTCGGGCTTCTTGACCTTCACAGGGAACACATCCTACTCAGAATATTCAGATACCAGTGGATCCTGAGCAGCTCCCAGGGGAGTGCCTTGATATTCCCAACAGATCCCACACTTTCTCCAACTTGAAAGACCACAGAAACTCTCCATCTGAACACAAACAGCCATCAAAACTTAAAGCCTCCAGGACCACCCCAGAGAATTTAAATTAGCATCACCTGCCCATGATAGACTTATTCATTAAAAATGGTCGTGGAAATGAAATATTTTGCTTATATCCGAGACAAATCCATAAACTCTCATTTATAAGTAAGATGATATGCTGATGAATTCCCAGATTTCACATGAGAACTTTTCAGTAAGTATATATGGTCTGTTTCTCCGTGGAGATGAATAAATGGGAAATCTGGCTGTGATCATCAAGGGGCACGGGCAAGGGCAGCGCTTACTGACGAGCTGACTTGTATCATCTTTTCTGATGAAAGCCCATCAGATCTTTTTGGGGAAATCATTTGCTTTGAGCTTCACTTTCTCAAACGGTAAGGTATTGAGCACACGCATCCTTGGTTTTTCAGCGCAGTGCTAGTACCCCATTTCACCTACGAGGCCAAGCCTCTTCTCATCCATTACTAGAAAATGAAATACGTTTCCTTCAGAGTAAAACTGATGTGTAGAACAGAGACTGGGTCACACGACTGGTTCTGTAAATGACAAGGACAAGTACTCAGTTTTCTCTCCATTAAAAATACTGACACATCCCATCGCCACGGGTAGAAACCTTCTCGCTGAACATTTACAGATACTTCCACACTGTAGAGGACCCTCAGATCACATGGCAACCTGTCTCAATGCTATGGGTCTCTCAGAACATTTGCTTTAAACACACTAGAGCCGCTACGATTTCAGCGCTGGAAACAAACTTTTAGTGAAAAGTCCCTAGAGTGACACCAGGGCCAGCTAGACTTGATATCACGGTTCATGTGTGATGGTGGGATCCCGCTTCTTAAGGAGGACACGCTGGGGAATTGTTGGTGCCACAGGGAGTGACACACACGGAGCCTCCTATTGGCATACGGGAGCCAGGAGACCAGAGAAGGGGAAACACTTCTTCATGAGCTGCTTGATTATTTACCTAAAGCTCTCAAGGGTGTCAGCTCAACCTCTTGTCCTTTGCTTCTACATCTTTCTCTTTGCAGAGCTTACATGTCCCTTTGCATCCGCGAAGCTGCTGGCCACTCTGACAGGTGGTACGGGTGTTCTCTTTGATTGGGTGTTGTGTTTCCGTGTCCCTGGAAGAGCAACGCAAGGATTGCCATGCAATTTCTGTTGTTCTCACGTTGGCTTTTTTTACTCCTTTAAAACTGTCTCATGCATCGTTCTGCAGACTGTGGACCTCAGTTGAGATGCTCAGAGATTGAGAAACTTCCTAAGAGTTCCATGATTGTCCACCACATACTCCCTTAATTTTTCCCAAATCTGGCATAAAATGACAGAAAAGGACCTCCCCTTCCTTTTCTTTGTTGTCTCTAGATACTATTATCAGACAAGCCTCGAGGAGCCTCATCCATGAGCAATAGAGCCAGTGAGAAGCCAGCAGCTTTCTCATAAGCAACTTATGTCGCACTTCTCCCCACCTAGATCCCTGAAGAGTTTGTTGTTGATCTAACGTGTGATCTTATTTCCCATTGAACGTTGATGGAGAAACCTGCTTACCACTAATACTGAAACTACGATGGGAGTTGCATTTTACTATCAGCACAGCATTGCTAAAGTCAAATGCTGTTTTTCTTAATTTGGGTATTTACGAGCATCTTCTATGATCAAAGTTGTCACAAAGGAAAGGAAATTAATATATTATTGGTATAGACAACAGAAGTATTTACCACCATCTTGGGAATGACTTGGTCACCATTGTCATGCATGTCACAGAGCGGCAGGACTCCCTGTGAAAACTGGATGACTGATATTCACTCCTTCCTCAGTGAGCTTTTACAACGCCACATGATTTTACTCACATGTGGGATCTATAAGACAAAACAAATGAACAAACAAAGCAGAAACAAAAAAACAAACAAACAAAAAAGCAGAAACAGATCCATGTAGGCCACATGTGCTTTGGGGGTTTTCAGTTATTTTTAATTTTTTTTTTTTATTCATTGGCTCATTGACTCATTCAACCAGCTTACATTTAATGAAAACGTATGATGACATGAGCTAGAAATACGGAAATGAAAGACATAATCTCAGCCTCAACAGATACGCTAATGAGTTGACTAAAAATGAAAAGTGCTATTATGGAGGAAAGGAAGCAAGGAGGAGGATGGGGAGGAAGTCAGGGATGACTTCCTAAGTGGCCTTCCAATTGAATATTGAAGAAATAGGCCAGTTGGAGAAAAAAAGAGAGGATGCAGAAGCAAATAAACATTTATGCAAAATTGTAGCTACACAAAAGAACCTGATGGGCTTGGAAAACTCTAAATAGTTCAGCTTGATGAGGGAATGGGGTGCATGAGAAAGAAATGTTCTGAGTGAAAGCTTGGGTAGGTTGTGTAAGCTCTGTCTTGTTTTCTCCTCATCTGCAAAGTAGAGAGAGGGTATGCAGGTGGCTCTGCAGAGTGCTGGCACAAGAATAAGTGCTTTGTGTTCTTTATTGGTGGAGGTGAATAGGAGTTCCATATGACATGTGTAAGGAAGCTTTCCTGTTTGGCTTTTGATCTGTTTGTGAAATTCAAATGCCTGATAAGCTTGTGGCCCAGATAGATGGATACCTCTTCTTAATGTTTTAAAATTCTTACTGATTATCAAGTCCACTTGTCAGTTCTTATGTGGTCCTGTTTTCAATGGCAAATGAATATATGTGTTTTCCTCAACATAGCTTTGATGTATATTTTTACCATTTATTTATTGATTTATTTGAGTGAGCTTATGCAGTGGGAACAGCAGAGGGAGAGGGGCAAGCAGACTCTCCACCGAGAACAGAGCCCAACTCGGCTTGATCTCTTGACCCTGAGATCATGACCTGAGCCGAAATCAAGTCGGATGCTTAACCGACTGAGCCACCTGGGCACCCTTACCATGTGTATTTTTATTCACTAAATTTGAATTTTTCCTATTTTCCCCAATTGACTATTAAATAGACCATGCTGGTAAGTGCCTCTGAAAGTAAAGCACTTTCAAGAATTTCTTTTTTAAAAAAATATTTATTTATTTATTTATTTATTTATTTATTTATGAGAGACACAGAGAGAGGCAGACACACGGGCAGAGGGAGAAGCAGGCTCCTTGCAGGGAGCCCGATGTGGGACTCAATCCCAGATCCCAGGATCACGCCCTGAGCCAAAGGCAGGTGCAAAACCGCTGGGCCACCCAGGTGTCCCACTTTCAAGGATTTTAAACTGCAAGTTACAATGTGTTACTGAGCCACAAAATCACTTTTGGAGTTGATGGGTGCGGTACAGTTAGCATTCATGTTTTCATGAAATAGAATGGAACCTAAGTGAAAATATAGAAATGTAGCATCCCTGAGAATATCATTTCATTGAATTTAGTTTCAAGTATGTGTATATTAAACCATTGTGTAAAATCTATTTCCTGCTGGAGGTCTAGGTCAAAAAAAAGTATTTGCTCTAAAGGAAAGAAAATCAGGTTATCAGAATTTTCTCCCTTTTATTTTGCACTGAAATCCCAGGCTTCTTTACTATTTCGATAAAATCTAGCTGATTAGGGGAGAAATGGTGTGTTTGTTATAGTTACCTCACATGATTCTAAGATTTATTTGTTTATTTGAGAGAGAGAGAGAGAGAGACAGAGAGAGAGAAGAGCAAGTGGGAGGGGCAGAGGGAGAAGCTGAGCTTGGACCCTGAGATCATGACTTGAGGTGAAACCAAGAGTCAGATGCTTAACCAATTATGCCACCCAGGCACCCTTCACGTGATTTTAAAGGATATATAGGTCATTTATAAGATGCAAAGGGAGGGGGGAATACTATCAGTCAAATATTGTCTGCTTGTAACTTGGAAACTAGTTGGTCTTTGAATTATGTAGAATTTTGATGCTTCCATGAGTGTATGCACATGTCCACTTGTTCATCCACCACAATATGTACAGACAGCTTCAGGAGTATTAAGCTCAGGATCAAATATTTCTTTCTCTTTCTGTTCTCACATTATCATCCGTTCAAATTGTTGCCTACTTGGGTCAGCCGGGTTAATCCTATCTGTCTGTACTCCCCTGCTGAGTTGATATTTTCTATCACTGTGAGGTGTTTTCTAATTACTTTGTGAATGACACATTTTAGATGGAAAGTAAAATTGAGTGCAAAGACAGGCTTGTAGCTAGAGACGTGCTCTCTTTAATGGTTGAGCAACCCTGGTTGCCTTATGCAGGGTCTGTGATTGTCCTGCAGTGGAGCTGTGCCTACTGATCCATGCGTGCCTCTTTTGGCTGGTAAAAGTAATTCAGAACATGGTGAGTCCTTCATGACAGACAGTAAATGTTTCCTTTTTAAAACAACAGTTAAATTAGTTCTATGATAAGGGTCATGCTCGGGGCCTTAATAATTCCCAACTGTTTCCTGCTTCTGTCAAATTCCTTCTTTTAGAGACGATGTCCAGATAAATGAATCATGTTTTTAAGGTCATGTAATCTTTATATTTAGTTTGTTATCACTAGATTTGGACCACTTTTGTGTAGCTCTGATCAGTAAAGGGTTCTGGCTGGCAGCAGACCTTCAGATTTCGACAGAGGTTGTTAGGTTCCAGTCGTTGCCACTCTGGGGTATAGAAAGGTTTGACTTCACTCCCAGTGGTCTGAGTGAAGGTCTGGAGGCAGCCACTCACATATTTAGAAAAATAGCTCCCTCGAATCTTTCCACACCCACTTTGTTGACTTTCTATTCGTATTCTATCTTAAGAGAAAACAGTTGATCAGTATCATGGTATTACCAACCTGATATTAAACCTTTATTTGGACAGATTCTTGCTCCTCCAACAGTTTAGCTGAACATCATGAGGCAGAGGAAAATATAAATCACTGCAAACCCTAAGGCACATATAAAGAAGGCCGGATAACCTAAAATAATGAATTAAGGAACAACACCATTCTTTTAATGTCAATTAAAATGCCATTAAAAAATGGTATTCCTGGTCAAGCATTTCTAAAAAGATTTTTAAAATACTTCTAACAGACCTCTGATTACAGAGACATATTTATATACTATTGAAAAGTAAATACCACCTGGCTGGCTCAGTCAGTTATGCATCAGAGTCTTGGCTTCCCCTTGATCTTACCCCGCATCAGGCTCTGCACTCAGTGTGGAATCTGCTTGAGATGTTCTCTCCCTTTCCCTCCCACTCACTCTCTCTCTCAAATAAGTAAATAAAATCTTTTAAACAACAAACTTCAAAATGCCAAACAACAGAACAAAAAGTGAGGTTGTACACATGATAATAGACAGCAACTGGCCCTTTCATTATGGAGGCAGAAGAGACTTACTTACTTGCAGCAAAATGAAGGGTGCACACCCTGTGCCCCCAGCCGTCCTCCCACCCAACCCCCCAAATGGTTGTTATTTGGGAAGTCAGGCCCTGTGATTTCAGATTTTTTTTCAGGAGAAAGAAGCAAAATTCAGATTTCTCAACAAGAAAACTCCTGGCTTAAAAATGTTGGCTCAGTTTTTTGGACACTCTGCAAGCCAAACAAAATATATCTGTAAACTTAATTTGGCCAATTCATGACCCTTTAGCTGTAGATTTTTCCAACAACAGACAGAACTTTTTTCATTGCTAATGAGGAATTGTGAAGTGTTCTGGATGGAACCCCTCATTTAAGGGAGGAGCATCCCCGGTTCTTAATTTAACAACAATATCTTGTTCACTAGTGTGTGGTGTTTTGGAGTATGTGAAGATTCCTGTGGTTGGTCACAGGTCAGTGAGACTGGAGAAGGAAATACATGAGGTGACAGGCAGGATGAAATGCTTTAAATGGGGGTTTAAAAAAGTTCTATGAGAGCGATAAACCTAACCTAGGTACTAGAAAATCTTTACAGAGGTAGTGATAAGGAATGAGACAATGTAATATGAATAGCATTTTGAGAGAAAACGGAAGGGGAAATTTCTCAAAGGGAGGGGAAGTATAAGCAACTCTATATCATGGGGTTGGACAGATCTTAAAACCATGAAATTGAGGATGATTGGAGGGTCGAGTATTTAAGGCACTATAATTGGGACCAGGCCAATGGAGACCTTGAATATATCAGTCTACAGATATGACACTTGATTATGGAGTTAAGGAGAGCCGTTCCAGGTTTAGAGCAGGGAAGAGACATGATCTGATCTGTTTTATGTATTCTTATCACAGATCCTGGACTATTGATTTCCCCTTAACATGGCTGGAAGTCTTCTCCGATGGGTTGGTTAAAATACGGATCCTTCCATTTTGGGAAGTAGCGACAATCCTTAATTATCAACTTTGCACTAGTTACAATAAATTACAACCGTGTGATTTCCAGGTGAGTCTATAAAGCAAGAGTGGTATGAAATGAATGGTAAAGTTCAGGAGTGGTAAGGACACATATCAATTGTGCTGGTGTGCAGAGAACATAGTAGCCTGTCCTGCATTTGGATTCTGTGCAGAGAATATAATACCTCTATTAGGAGCAACTAATAGAAGTCATGGAAACATAAATTAGGTGAAATTGAGTTGAAATAGATTGGAAAGAAAAATGCAGTGGTGACTTCATTTTAATAAAAGAAGTTAGATTGTATGCAGTTGCCAATATGAAAGTGGAATGAAACTATACTATGTCAACATAAGCCAATAAAGCATCTTTTTTTAATGTTAAATATGTATACTAAGAGAAACTTAACAATTATGTGAAAATTGCCCCAGATTAATACAGAAAATACAAGATTAAATGAGGAATTAGGGACCAATTTTTTATTTTTTTTCCCATGTACTAACATGTCAATGGTCAAAATTTACTTGTGGATAATGTGCCATGAAAGACACTTGTTGACCGGTACTTGAGCGGTGGTCAAGAAAAACCAATCAGTGTGCCAAATTATAATTAGATAAAAAATGCCCTAGACAGATGGCCATTTTGGCACAATTGGTATAAACAATGTATGAATTCATGTGAATTGCTTTAACACATTATTTCTCTCTTCCAAGAAACTCAGTGTAGAATGCATGTGACTCCTGTTCATCAATTCAATAATAATTATGGGTCTAAATTAATCACTTGGTTTTTCACCTGCCAATTGCTCAGTCTGGCCTCTCTAGATACTTTAGAGATGAGGAAACAATTTAGCTAAACAATATTAAATAAATAGTCCAAGGTCACAAAATAGAGTAAAAATCACAGATCTTCAGCTTCTAATCATTTGCATTGCTAATAGAGCAGGGCAAAAATGAATTTCATAAGGTGATTGAAACAATACCTAATGGTAGCACACAAGAAAACTCAACATTAGGAGAAATTCATTAGGTCATGAATGATGAGGAGCTTCTGTTGGGTGGCTTAGTCTGATTTCCATTTTGTCTTTAAACTCTATGTGCCTAATGTTCTTTATAGAAGGAAAAAAGGGTTTAAATGTGTGAGTTTGCATAATTTTTTTTTGACAATTGCACCCTTCTTATTGGCTTATGAATATATTTGACAATTGAGAAATTGCTGTGGGACCCTGAAGACCTTGGCTTCTGCCTTGAACTTCACCAGTAGTTAGCTGTATTCAAAATCAAGGCCATTGATTTGCCGTAATTAATTCTGTAAATTAACAGGGCTAGAATAAACAATATTTGAGTCATATTCATTGTATAATTAGCTATTCATTTTACACTTTATTCATTTACAGTACTCAGTAATTGGAATGGAGATTGCAAGAGTGAGCTGGCTGGTGTTGAATACCTTCTCCATGAGAACACAACTATGGCTGGCACGGAACAGTGCCCAATAAATAATTAATCAATGGTTCTAGGCTACCTTGAGAGCCTAGAGTGATTTGGATATTGTGTGTGGGATGATACGCTTTGGGCTCTGGGGTACACTTTGGGAACACTGCACCGAGGCACTTAAGAGGGTCTTTCTTTATTGACTCTCCTGCCCAGCCAGAACTGAAGGACCTATTTGTTTCATTCCTGATTCATTCTGTTTGTGGCATTTTGTCACTTTTTCCTTACCAGATTTCCCTCCTTTTTTTTTTCTTTCTTCTAGGCTTTTTTCACCTGTATTGAAGACTTTGATATGATAGGTAGCAAATGGGGGAGAATAGTGTGATTCACTTAATGATTTTTTTTGAGTTCTATTCTTTTCAAGGAAAAGCATGAATATATAGAACAAGAAGCCCTTTGCTAAATCCCAGGATAGAAACAAGTTGGATTGGCTCTAGATAGGGCCTGCCTTAGCGTCTGAGCATCTTGTGATGATTCATCAGAGGGGTTTATGTTTCAGACCTTCCTTCTGAAAGCTTCTCAGTGAAAAGTGATCGTCAGCCTGGGCCCTTGCAAATAGGAACTGATGAAGGTAGCTAAGTGTGTGTAGTTGGGAAGGGAAGGAAGACGAGTGGTCACTGCTGCGCCCAGAGATAAAGACTGTGCATTTTTCACCAATTAAATGATCAAAATGGGAGCACCTGGGTGGCTTGGTCAGTTAAGCATCTGCCTTGGGTTCAGGTCACGATCTCAGGGTCCTGGGATCGAGCCCCATGTTGGGCTCCCTGCTCATCGGGGGAGTCTGCTTCCCCCCTGCCTCTCCCCCCCCGTTCTATCTCAAATAAATAAATAAATAAAACCTTTTAAAAATTATCAAAATGATTTAGAGTTATGATTCATAATGCTGTCTAGTACTAAGGAATTTTTTTTTCACAAAAGTTGAACATTTTAGAGTAGAAGACCGTGGTCTTGCTGCATCTCTTTTTCTACGAAGTGTTTGAAACACTGAGAGGCAGCATTTTATTATTTTAGATATATATACTCCATTTTGAATTCCTTTCTGAGAATAGCAGTGGAAGTCCTTTCTTGAAATCCCAGGCACAAGTACATAGTTCAAGCAACCCCTGCGATGCTAAGAGTCTCTAAAATGAGTAAGCTTGTGGCGTCTAGGGCTTGGTGGTGAGCGGAAAGGTGCCGTTATGTGCATTAAGCAGTCACATATATTTGATATGTGATTGAGTTTTAGAACTCCCTTATCTCATCATTCCTGTGCTATCTGCTTTTTAGCGTAGAAGCTAATAAAACAGAAGACAGGATGTTGACTCTTGTTTCTGTACCAAGCTCTCCCTGGTTTCCACATACTTCACCTGCCACCTTCGGAAGGTGTAACAGGTGAGCAAGCAGCGCTGTGTTATAGCCCAGGCAGGAGGGCTGGGATGTGAGTGTATGGGCAGGAGAGCCTGTCTCTAGAACAAAATCGTGGAGACAAGGAGGAAGCAGGATGTGATCATTTTGCTGTTCAGGTAACTAACTGGAAATAATGACACCAAAAAAAAAAAATTAAAAAAAAAGAAATAATGATACTTTGGAAGCACCATTTCCCATTTAAGAATGAAAAGAAGAGTCAGCTTTCTAAGGTTAAGCATAAGAAAGATGTGCCTCCTCTTAATGAACCAAAGACACGCTTTTAACGATGGCTCATGGGGAGAGACAAGGCCATGCCTCTTTAGAGAGCATCTCAAGTTCTCTGAAAAGAGCGTGGCTGTCTTTACACACTGCAGACCGAGGGAAGTGAGCTGCAGCTAGACCCCAAGTGGTTTACCCTTTCTTTTTTCTTAAGAAATTGCCTTGGGCTTTTTCAGCTGTTGTATCTTAAAAATTATTTTAACGTAGGAGAGGTGAGGACTGGAGCTTTATATAAGCCATATATAAAACAAAACATGAAGGAGGGGGAAAAAAAACTGGAGCAAGGCAGAAAGCACTCTTTAAAAGCTAAAGCTGGGGCGCCTGGTGGCAAGGTCAGTTAAGCATCCGACTCTTGGTCCCAGCTTGGGTCGTGATCTCAAGTCAGGGTTGTGAGATAGAGTCCCGCGTCCAGCTCTGCTTGCGACTCTCCCTCTGTCCCTTCTCCCATCTCTAAAAATAAATAAATAAATCTTTAAAAAAAAAATAATACAAAAAAAAATCTAAAGTTAATTCTGAGCTTCCTGGAAGCCAAGTTTTAAAAACATGAAGACTTCTTATCTTTGACTTTTCAGTTAAAGGAATTGAATAAGTCACTCCTGAGAAATAAGCCTTTTATGCTACTAATTCCAAATCCAAATTAATATAAGGATTCTTATTTAAATTCTGTTATGAAGACTTCACCAGGAAAGGGAGTTTCCATAATAAAGTATTTGATTCACTTGATCAAGCTTGTGAGTCTTAGGTAGCATCTAAATTAATCATTTTTCTATTCAAGAGTAGATTTTGTTTGCTTCTGACCTCTTCCTAGTTCTGTGGCCTTGGGTCAGTGGCCTCTC
Organism: Vulpes vulpes; assembly: GCF_048418805.1. Taxonomy (NCBI): domain Eukaryota; kingdom Metazoa; phylum Chordata; class Mammalia; order Carnivora; family Canidae; genus Vulpes; species Vulpes vulpes. Next base: position 34,633,481 of record NC_132789.1, on the reverse strand, counting down.
TCAGCTTAGTCTCCAGATCTTCAGAATATTGCTTTGCTGGTGCCTTTCTCAAGGTGTCCTTATGAGGATTAAATGAGGCTCGGCCACTAGGGTCATGGTCGCCACCCTCGACGTGACCTCACTCATTTCTACCACATTTCCCACGACCTGCAGTGAATCTCTCAGCCTTGAGAAGTCGAGAGGGGCAAATGCATTATTTCAGTGCAGAAAGCCGCCTTGCTTCTAGTACATGTATTCAGGAATATCTAGAACAGAAGTTACTCAACCCAGTCCTCATAAACCCCCTCAGATGTTATGGTGTCAAGAATCTGAAACTACTAGAGGGAAGCTGGTTTATATTCTTCTCAAGTCCCGATTATTTTTCCCACTTTGTTCTCCTTCTCTGGTTTTCTGGAGTTTGCATATGCAAAAATTGTGTTAGCTGGTTAAAAGAGAAAAAAATTAATAAGCACCAAGGATTGACTAGCACTAGCTACTCTACTTATCTTTCTCATTTGTCCTGCTGCAGCTGTGAATTGTGGTTTTTCTTAAGGAGAAAAAAATGTTTGCAGGAAAATATGAAAATCATCTGACTACTTTTTAGAGTGTTTTTGGAGATTTAGGAATGAGCTTTGATTTTTTTTTTTTTTTCAGGTTACTGAGTCCTTCAAGTTTAAGAAACTAGGCTAATGAAAAAAAAAATTAGACTAATGATCCTCAAATGTTTCACGTAGCTCTTAAACTTGTAGAGTTCTCTGATACTTCTCTTAGCAATTCATCAATAGACCTTTGTGTCTCTTTTTAAGATTCTGTTAGAATAAAAGACATTCATATAAGATGAAATATTGTCTTCTCTCTAAATATGAATTTCTTTTTGTATTTGCCACATGTTCATGCTTGTTGTTTATTGAATTTGTGTACTTTCATTACTATAATAGTTTGTCACATTTGGCAAATGCATGCCATGCGCAGTCCAAGTATAAATGAAGGATATGGCTAAGAAACAAGTACAATAAAAGAATCAGACAACTAGAAGAAAAAAAATCTTCACAAAACTGCTGTATGAGTAAATACAAGAGTCACAAACGACTGCCATGGTTTTTTTTTGTTTGTTTGTTTGTTTGTTTGTTTTTTAATTATCCTAGTTTAGCATCCCAGAAGTGACAAGAAGAGAAGACATCAAACAATGGACTTTGTGCTCCAGGTGGGGCGGTGGCGAGGGACCCCTTTGCAGCTGGTCGACTTCTTTCAAGAGTACCTTAGTAAAGAGCATCACTAGCACCCCCACATTAATCATCCTAAGTCTCCCTTTCTTAGGGGTTTAGGTTATTAGAAAGTTATTAGAAATTGAGTCAACTCTTAACACTGGGGTGGCTTAGTTGGTTTAGGATCTGACTCTTGTTTCAGCACAGCTCATGATCTCAGGGTCCAGCATGGAGCCTGCTTGAGATTCTCTCCTTCTCACTCTGCCCCTCTCCAATCGCCTCTTAAAAAGAAGGAAAGGAAAAAAGAAAAAGAATGAAAGAAACTGAGCTGACTCTTGGGTAATGGTTCATTCAGTGTACCAGTAAGGTAGTAGATGATAAAGTCATAATGTCCTCTCCAAGGAGTCTGAACTGGATACTCTGTGGGTGATGATATGGCTGCCATGTGTTCCTTGGACACATCCAAAAGTCCCATCTTGGCAGTCTCTTGCCGTGTCCAATCCCTGGTTGTTTGGAGACAATGGGAATTTTGTCTTCTTAGACAACCTCCAAGTGATCTCCTCGCCATATTGGCCCATGCTGATGCCCTCCCACCATCTTTTGGACTCCTCTCTGCGCTTCTTTGAAATGTAGAGAAATCCTGATTCCCCACCCCACGTTTTCCCCAGAGGTGTTTATTTCCTTTTTCTTTCCTCGAGAAACTTCTCTTCTTAAAAATTGATGGAGATTGTTGATTAAGAGTAGGGCTAAAAAAAAAAAAAAAAAAAAAAAGTACTGTTGTACTTGAATGAGGGGCTTAATCATCAAATTGTAAGACGGGAAGAGGGGAAATATTTGCATTCCAAACTGGAGGTAAATCATTGAGGAGAACAGCATTTGTAGATCAGTTGCTTTGCTGGTTACTTTGTTTTACATTTTATTTAGCTTATTTAAACCCCCCAAATCTCTAAAGGTTCTATACTTATCCCCAATTTATATATACTTTTAAAGATTTCATTTATGTGAGAGAGAGAGAGCACAAGAGGGGGAGCAGCAAGCAAAGGGAGGGGGAGACACAGACTCCCCACTGAGCAGGGAACCTGATGCGGGACTCGATCCCAAGACCCTGAGATCATGACCTGAGCTGAAGGCAGATGCTTCACTGACTGAGCCACTGAGGTATTCCCCATTTTATAAATAAATTGAGGCATGTAGACATTGATGTATAAAAGAAGCAGGATTAAAATCCAGAGAGTCTGATTTTTTTTAAAGATTTTATTCATTTCTTCGACAGAAAGAAGAAGAAAGGAAAGGAGTATCTGAGAGAGAGAGAGAGAGAGAGAGAGAGAGAGAGAATATCCCAAGCAGACTTTGAGCTGAGTGTGGAGCCGACATGAGGTCTGATCTCATGACCCTGAGAACACGATCTGAGCCGAAACCCAGAGTCTGGTGCTTAACCACCTGAGTCACACAGGCGCGCCCAGAAAGCCTGATTTTCGAGCCCACACTCCCCACTTATCCTTAGCACCTTCTGCTAATCAGCAACAATGAAAAAGTAAAAATAAAGCAAAAACAATTGCAATTGCATAGCCAAACAATAGGAATGCTCCTATCTTGATATGGAATAATGGTTACCATGGAAATGTGGCCTCTAGTGATAATATTTGTTGATTAGAGAAGATCACAATTGAGAATACGTTTGTTTTTGTAAATGTTTGTGTGATGCAGATTGTCATACGTAGGAAGACTGTGAAGGGAAGGCTTTTGCTTTCAGAGTTTGCAGTCTACTAGGAAGACTTGAACTACAGATTTCAGTACATGTATATAAGCAATAGTCCAAGGCATTGCACAATAATGCACAGAATCGGACTGAGCATAATCTTTAGGTCATGATACATGGTTATGTGTAGTTCACATGTAGCCCTTTGATTTCATTCATTCATTCATTCATTCATCAGCTTTTTCCCCTCCCTCTGTCTGCCCCATTAATCCTTCTGTGGACGACTGCTGGATAAGAAATCAGCCCCCCATTCTTTGAAGAGGACCTAAAGATTAATTTGCATTTCTACTAGGTACCCCGGTAAGTTTTTAAGACCCCACTGGTCAAATGCAAGGCAATCAAGTGTTATGTATAGTATTTTCTTAGAATAATCCCAAGACCTCTCTGAGAGGTTTGGGTCTATTGATTGTGCCTATTGATAATGCTTCAATCTTGGCAGTTCTTGGAGAATGGGGGAGGGACCCGGGGGTCTATATCTCACCCAGGACTAATTAAAGATGGGCTATATTGTGAGAAAGAGCTGTGTGGGACATAAAGCAAATTAAATGGCTATCACAGTGGGACCAGCCGGATCTTATTGATCAAAGAAACTGGGCTGTCTGGAAACGTTGGATTTCTGTCTGACCCTGAAAGAATTAGTTATCTTCAGTCCAAATTGCATTTTGAGCTCCCTGAAATCACAATAAAAGATACCGTTTCTGAAACTAAAGTAATCCATGTTCCTATCTTAAATCTCTCTCTCTCTTTATTTTTTTTTTAATATCACTAGCTTTCCCCCCCCCCTCCTTTCTAAAGTCACTGGTTGATTCATCCTGGTGAAAAAGGCCAGCGATTGCAGAACTACGAAGATGTAATGATGAAAGCTGTTTTTTTTTTTTTTAATTAAATGCTGTGTGTAAGTTTTAAAAGAAAATTAATCAATGGAATGCTGGATGATTTTTAAATACTCTGTATTCCCATCATGAATGTCATATTTTTTAAGCATATATCACCAGCGATTTTATCTAACGGTGCTTTTATCCCTCAAAATGTTTTCTTCAGTGTTACTTCACATAATAAAAATAATTTTATTCTAAGTAAAACATGGATTTAATGGCAAAAAGATGTAGCTCCAGGGTAGGAAACGTAAGCATCCTGAGGCCTGTTGACGTTCTCTTTTTCTGAATTTTCTTGGTAATTTACTACCTATGTATCCATAAGAAGTTTTGATCAGACCTTTAAATTCTTTAATATTTGATAGATTTGGGAAGTTCAGATGTTCTAATTCTGTCCTTCTTTCTTTATTACATGGCATACTTTTGCCAAGAGAATTTATGGATTTAAACATTTTTTAAAAATTCATTGTGGTTCTTATTAATGATCAAACTGTCTCAACATATGCAGTGGGAGCCTATTCAAGTTTAATTCTGAGTTCTTTTGACATGGATCTAGTAGTCTTGAACAATTTCCTTAGTATCAGCTATGATAAGATGGTCCAGGCTCATCCTGTATGTTTCATGCCCCAAACTGGAATCAGCAATTTCTTCTCTTTAGAGACCTATAATCTGAACCCTAGGGTTGCCTTTTGCTGCTAGGTTGGCCATCGTTTCCTTTTTTTTTTTTTTTTAAGAGTTTTATTTCTTTGAGAGAGAGTGTGCATGCACAAGTAGGGGGGAGAGGCAGCGAGAGAGGGAGAAGCAGACTCCCCATTGAGCAGGGAGCCTGATGCAGGACTTGATTCCAAGACCCAGGATCATGACTTGAGCTGAAGGCAGATGCTTCACTGACTTAGCCAAACAGGTACCCCTAAGTTAGCCATTGTTTGTAAGGCTTTTCAGCACAGAGAATTATAAAATATTTATCTTTTTGTCCCCCACACCATTTTATTTATAAATTAAAAATCAGCTTTCTGTTCACATGTACATATTTTGCTTAACTTGCCTGAAGTTAGGTAGTTAGGTGTAGTGTTTGAGACCAAATTAAAATTTTTCTTTTTCTTTTTCTTTTTTCTAAATTTTTATTTATTTATGATCGTCACACACACACAGAGAGAGAGAGAGAGAGAGAGAGAGAGAGGCAGAGACATAGGCAGAGGGAGAAGCAGGCTCCATGCACCGGGAGCCCGACGTGGGATTCGATCCCTGGTCTCCAGGATGGCGCCCTGGGCCAAAGGCAGGTGCTAAACCGCTGCGCCACCCAGGGATCCCCAAATTAAAATTTTTCAATAGCATTTTATGTGTTTACATTTTTATATATTTCATATTTGAACTGTATATAAATGTGTAATCTTTTCAGTTCAGTGTCTTCTGAAAATCATTTCTAGAAAATAGATTTATGTGCAGAAGATAATAGAGAGCAGCTTAATTACGATGTGACTCTATTAGTGAATCAGAATCCACCAATGAATTAGTCACCATTTTTCTAATTAGAGTGTGAAATCTTAATTTTTTGGAGGATGATTAACTGATAATAGCTATGTCATGGTGTTCTTGCAAAAGCTTGTTTTGATGGGCATTGCAAATATAAAAAGCACAGTTTATAGGCAAAACAAAAACAAAAGAGAAACGAGTACTGATTTTCCTTCAGAATTTTTCTGAGTGCCTGATAAAGTATGAATGCAAAGTTTTAGATACGTCAAAATCTAGGTTAGTATTACTGAGTGCTGTCTATTAGACTTTCTAGGATTAAGGGCTGAGAAAAATGTTTATCGAGGAAAAGTGGTTTGTAAATATCTGCAACTAAGAAGATAGGAAATTGAAGCTAATTTCTCAGGTTTTTTTTTTCTAGAAAAATTAAAGCAAATTCAGCAAGTCTTTCATCTGACTTGACTTGTGTAATGTGGGCAAAGTCAATTATTAAGCCTGAACTCTCATATATTATAATTTTCAAGACATTTTGAAAACACCCATGGGTGGGTATGGGGGCGTGGGAACGCATGCCTGGCAGTAGATTGGCTTCTAGCCAGCCACTGAGGAGAAAGAGGCAGATCTGCAGGTGATACTATGGAAATCTCCAAAAACATGGTCTGTGGAGCCAGACCATCAGACTTCAATCCTGACACGACTGTGCTCAAGCAAGTTGGTTGATCTTTTTACATTTCTGTTTCTTCATCTGGAACATAAGTATTACATTAACATACACCTCTGAGGGTTGTGAGGATTCACTTTCCTCCTCCTTCATAGTTTTGTCATCTTTATGATCATCACTGTTGAGCTCAGTGACAGATAAAAGCTTTACATAAATGCGTCTAAGGCAAGATGTTTGTGCTGTTAGAAGCAGGTGGCTTTTTACCTACATACATACACACTCTTAGGTTTAGGTGAGTAAACAGTTGTGGAAAGACACGGTAAACACTGTTAAAAAGTGGTTAGTTCTGAAAGGCAAATCTGTTAAAGGAGAAAAAGTGGGGAGGCGATCACTTGACATATTATACATTCTTCTCTCAAAGGTCTGGTTAATGAGATTTGATGTTGAATCAAGCCTGCGTAAACCTCTATGAAAATCCAGCCTGAAGACATGTTCCCATGTTCTCTGGCTCTCCATCGCTGAGCCCCTATATTGCCCGTTTTGTAACTTCCTGGTAAATCCTATAGTGATGGGTGAATCGGAAGCATTCTGGGGTGCCAATGGCTTCACGAGAGGAGGAGATGTCTGGACAGAAGAAACATTTCATCTAATTCACAGAAATACAACATCAAGCTTTAAGTCAATATGTGCTAAGAAACCATTCCTCCTGCCTGAGAAATTACCCTTGCTCCAATAGGGAGGGTTGTATCCATGAGTCTTGATTTCCTCATCTATTAAATGAAGTTAGCAGAGCTGTGCACCCGTAGGCAGCTCCCTGGAAAGAAGAAAGGAGGACTGCATTGGTGCTCCACACAAATGCCTACTGCATAGAGTATGCAGTACTCATATTATCCCATTATATTTTGATTATGACCCTACAACAGTGTTTCCTGAATGCTACAGATTCTGGTAACAAATGCACTTAATTTAACTAGGGTCTTAGTGTACAAATACGAAGATGATGATGTTGGAAGTGATAATAGTAGCTAGTATGCGTTGAACCCTGTCACGATTCAGGCACTTTTCTAAACCCTTTATATTATATTAATATATTTAATCTTCAAAAGAACCCCATATAGTAAGCACTAGTAAGCTTATTAGTGATGAGGGAACCAAAGCATAGAGGAAGGGAGATTGGAAGTGGAGACACTGACCCAACAGAAGACTCTCAAAGTACGACTGTCAAGTAGAATATAAAAATGAAAGGTAGGGCCGACGGAGAATCCCAAGGATGTGTTTGTATCCCAACAGGGATGACTCCACAAAAAGCAAGCCATTGACGATACAAAGAGAGGCAGAAGGTATCTTCAGGGACCAGGGCAGGCAGGCGAGTGTCCCAGGAGGTAGGAAGACAGCAAGGGTCCTCTGGGCCCGGCCACTAAAAAACTAAGGGAACTTGTCTTGACTATATTCCATTTCTGTGTCTCTAATTATTCTTTGAAAAACAGAGCTGGGCTGTTTGTGATCATTATTTTGCCTCCAAATCAATTTTTCTATGGCCGTCAAATTATTTGATAGTGTCATATACAACCTGAAAATATTGCCGACTTTAGGAAGAGCTCCCTGTAATCCTCACATTCCTCATTGAGGGCTTTGAGCTCATTGGGAGCTGAGAAGGAGAAGGAAAGTAAAAAAGGAAAGAATATTTTTTGTAAAGGAAGCACTTTTGATAATAAAATTTTCAATCCATTTTGAAAGATACATTTAACTTTTCTTGCCTCTTCAGTCTTGCTCAATATTTTGGAACATCATATGAAACGAGCAAATGCTTACATAGCTGATTTGATCATTTTTAATTAGTTGCCCCTGTGACACATTGCACAGTATGTTTTCATGTGATGCACATTCGAGATTTGAAAGCCCATGTCTTCTTTTCAACCGCTTTGTACTTTGTTATGAAAAGTTCTTTCTCTGTAATAAAAAATCATTTCCCTTCTGAGTCATTTTTTTAGGAAATCACATATTTGTATGTAATGTTTTTGCATCCATCGAGGTCATTTTAAAACGATGTAATCTCTTACTTACCTCTGTCGTTTAATCACTCAAATAATATTTACTGAATAACTCCTCTGAACGAGGCCCAATTCCAGAAACTTTGGGGTTACAGGATCAATCACACATAAACCAAGTGCTCAGAAAGTTTACAGTCGTGGCAGTGACATGAGAAATCCACATCTCTCTCTCCAACCCCTGCCCCAAGTAGACTTCAAAGAAAATGGTAAATTTTTGAAACCATAATTTTCAACAGACTTTTCAGTCTGAATTTACCTTGTGGCGCTGGACCATGCAGCACTCTGTGTAGCCTAGTGTGGTTGAAAATCGTAATCAGGTAAAGAGACTTTACCTAAAGGATCTATCCTTCATTTAATACAATGGTAATAATACATTATTTTTATTTCCCCTTTTCTCCCCCATGATTCAGAGTTCTTATTTATCTTCACAGCTTCTCTGTGAATAGAAAGAGAGCAGGTGGTACTCAATTTTCTCTTTCTCTCTCTCTTAGTAATCTTTTCCTGCTGTACCCAATGTGGCTGAAAATGTCAATTTGCCCTATAAATACTTTTCCTTGATCATTTGTCTTGACCTGCCAAGTGACCTCTGCGTTATCAATAAAGGTTTTGTTCAGTGACATTTAATATTCAATTACAGAAAACGATGTCAGTTTGATTTCCAGCCCCTGTGCCCCTCCAAAAAAAAATATGGAACAAAGAGGGAAAATAGGGCACTTCTAGGCATTAACACTATTACATGCAGGAGTCATATTTCAGTACACATATTTTCTTATTATATTCGCAGTAAATTATATCCATCAAGAAGAATGCTTACCCTATATATAGAGGCCTAATTCATTAATGTATCAATTGAGGATGATTACTAGCTCCCTACATTTTTGTTCTGTTTTTGCCAGGATTCAAAATGCAGATTTTAAGTTTCAGTAGACAACAGCCATAGAAAATGGGAGCCACTTTTTGGGGAACCAGTAATTCACTTGCATTATGTATGAAGCAAAAGGGATCTGTGATGAATCATTCCTATTTTAAAGAGAAGAAATAATCACTAGATAGTACATTTATTGTTAATGTATTAAGTGCTTTGGATGTCTTCTTTCTACGACCAATCCTATTTAAATTAAGCATAATGATTTTAAACTTTTTCTCTCTCAAGACTGATCCCCAAAGTATGTGTATAATCATTCTCAATATAAGGTGAACTCCTCAGTTGCTAAGGAACTGGCTTGCTGAATCTGTTTCCCCACAGATAAGTAAAGTATTCCTTCCTGCGCTGTCTTTCTGTAGGTAAATTAAGCCTTAACTAGGGCACTCTCAAGGGAGAACGTAACGTAGTGGGCTGGAGAATCCTGGTGTCAAGGGAAGCAAACCACGTATAAGAGGGGTCTGTCGACAAATGGCAGAAGGGATGATGATGCAACACTGGCCATTTGGATTGTGAGCCCCAGGGCCAAGTGAAAGCCTGGGGTCCCCGCGTCCTTGATTATGAAGGCTTCCAAGACGACCATAGCAGACAGAAGCTGGAGTCAGGGAGAGGACCCTGAGTGGGGCTCATGTACGGCTAAGCTGACCTTGGAGTCAGGATCTGGCTCCGTCTCTCCTCGGAGTCTAATGCTTTCTAATCTCTGAGAATCTGTCTCAGACCCTTTCTCTTTATGAGGCTAGAAGAGATCAAGAGCTTCTAGAAGTCAGGAGTTTTACGCACCAGCGAGCAGGTGGCCTTGGCAGCAGGTGCATGGTGGGGAGTGAGCCCATCCAGGCCTCAGGGCCTTCTTGGATTCTCTGGAGTCTGGGGTCCTTGTGTCCCCAGTCCCCTTGCCATTTCATCAAATACCACGTCAGGGAACGTGTTGTTGATGTTGAGTTAGAATCTCTCCTCTCTTCCATCGTTGGCTTTTTCACGTGGTTCTTGTTCTCTCATCCCAGTTGTGAGCTCCTTGACAAGCGCTGTCCTATTCTTCTTCTTCTTTTTTTTTTTTTTAAGATTTCTTTTTATTGGAGTTCAATTTGCCAACATATAGCATAACATCCAGTGCTCATCCCATCAAGTGCCCCCCTCAGTGCCCGTCACCCAGTCACCCCAACCCCCTGCCCACCTCCCTTTCCACCACCCCTTGTTCGTTTCCCAGAGTTAGGAGTCTCTCATCTTCCTAGAATTATTCTTGCCCACATGTACCAAGCACAGTATTTCTTAGATGTGAGTGAGAGCCAAAAAAAAAAAAAAAAAATTGCTTTTTGTATTCTCACTGATAGAACTAATTAGCAATGGTAAGATCAATGGATACATATCACACTCAGAACTTAGGCTGTTAAGGAATAGCGTGTGGAGTATCAAAATGCTACCTCGGCCCTATTATTTTTTTTTCAATATTGGAGTTGAAAGGTGATTAATTTTGATTTTAAGCCTAATTGTGTAGCATAGCATTTCCTAAGGGCTGTTGTGTGGGATGTCGGTGAGTATTGTATAGATTTCTACAACCAAATATGTTCGAGAATATCTTAGAGGATAATAATATAGTTAAACTGTGTTTCCCATTCCCACTGCTACTGCACTAGAAGAGCCTCTACTGCCCGAGGTTTGGCCCTGCCCCATCAATTGTCTCCATTCCCAGGGGTTCACTTCAGCTCAGCTCACCCAGCACCATGTAGTCCCTGGTGCCTGTGATGTCGCCACAGAATCTGTTTTCAGGCAACTCTTATCTTAGTGGCTCTCAGCGTGGAACACTTTTGCCCCGTGGGGCACTGGGCAAGGTCAGCAGATAACTGTTGGTTGTCCCAGCCCAGGCAGGAGCAGGGGGTATTACTGGGATCTAGTGATGAGAGCCCAGTGATGCTGCCGGACGTCTTACAGTGCACAAGACAGTCCCCACCACAAAGAATCACCTGCCCAAAATATCAGCAGTGTGTGCTAGATTATCCCACTGGGTCTGGGGAAAGCTTCCCTGGTTTTCTTTCTCCTACCTAAGGAATTTCCTGCCCTCAAGCATGTCAGTCACCATCAGACACTAACTTCCCTTTCCAGGCCATCTCCCAGGCCATCTTCCAGGCCATCCCTTCTCATACACCCCATGCTCCATAGAAACCAAGGGACTCGGTCCTCCCCAAACACGGCCTGTACTTCCTTGCCTCTTTGGCCTGTGTAATAGCTTTGCCTGTGCTGGAAGGCCCTTCTCTCTTCTTTTTACCTCTGTGACACTCTCCATTCTAGCTCGCAGGTCACCTCTTCTGGGAAGTCTTCCTTGGTACTCTTCCCCCCATACCCTCCCCCCAAAAGGAAGTGATTGCTTTCCTCTCTGGATGCCTGTAGCATTCTGTACTTCTCTCCTATTTGGCACCCAATGGGCATAAAGTATTTACAGTTCTTACTTCTCTTAATAAATAGTAAATTCTCGAAAGAGAGAGAGAGAGAGAGAACATCATTACAGACAATAACAACTTTGTGTCCTATAAAGCTTTTGTAAGTGTAGGTCAACAACGATTTGAATTAAATTCCCTAGTTTTGAGGAGAGATTTCTGGATGAGACCTTGTAATTGGTTTTACATTTATCTGTATATTTAACAAGAATTGAGTTCCCGCTGTTAGTAATGATGTGATTTTAAGAGCCATCTTCTTTTAGAAAGAAAGTTTCAAGGCTTAATATAAAACCGGCCACGAACAAACCATAATAGGTATTATACTATTACTGCTCCTTTGCTGCTTCACAAAAGGGATTCTGATTTCAAATGGTGCCAATTAGACAATGTTTACACTTTTGGGTTAAGGAAATTATTACTTGGGTGAGTTAAGTGCTTTTTGATGCAAAGAGAGGAAAACCTGGCTTAAACTTATAAAAAAAAAAAAACTCAGGAGATTGACCCACGTGGGAAGTCAGAGGTAGGGGGGCGTGAGGGTTGAGCATCCTGTGGCTCCAGCTGAGCTCCCCTCCCATCCTTTGCTCCACCCTCAGGAACTTGGCCGAACAGACATGTTCCTCATCTGCAGGGGAGAGAGTCCAGGGGAGGAGGGAGAGAAGCACTTGAGGACCCTCTGGGAAGCAGGAAGCACTTTCCTGGAAGCTCCCGATAAAGCACTTTTCATCCCAGTGGCCCATTTTCTGAACCAGTCATTAACAAGAGAAATGGACTAACCCATAGACGTCACACAGAGGACCCCCTTCCCTCTGGGCATCCGGGTGGCGGGAGGAGGGAGAGAGGCCCAGACAAGGTCAGTGTGTCAGGGAGGACGAGGGAGCCAGGAGGCTGGGTGTGCACCTGCTGGGTGTTACAGAATACAAACCGTGGGTCCTACTATTGATTGGCAGCCCCAGTGATTGTTTTTCAAATTATTGGATTTATTCTAAATCAGACTTGCCTCCTAAAATCCAGACCCACTTTTTTTATGTACAAACCAATTAATTAGAGCTCTACAATGACTTAACCCAAACGGCCTCTGAAAAATAGCCTACGTGAGAGATATTCATTCTGCTGTAGGTGTTTCAGTGTGCCACTCCTTCATAAGTAACGTGAAATGTAATTTTAACACCAGCACTGTCTTAAAGCCACACTATTACATAAAATTTTGCATAAAGTCAGAAATTCTAAAGTCTCCACACCATTAAATTGGTAGTTTAAGTGACACTGTCATAGACAATATGGTATCAGCGTGTGGCCCACAGCTCTCACCTACACCAGCCCATGTGGAGGCTAAAACATGCCCAGATTTTCCTTTCATGCTTAAACCAAGAGTACGTAATCCCGTCTGCTCAGGCCATCTGATCACCAGTAGTGCTCTGTGTTAGCACTGGCGTGTGAATAAAAACTGACATGGAACTCATAGTAGTGTTGCTTTCACAGAGTTACTACTGGATTTGCTTACATGAAATAAGATGGTCACTTAAAAGAATAGTAGAGATTCTTTTAATTTAAAAAAAATAACGGTGTCGCTATTAATGAGACTAACAAATTGTATGCTTTAAATGGGTGCATCTTAGTTAAGTTGAAAACAACAACAACAAAAATAGTCTATGCAGAGAATATGGAGAGTGATTGGTGCAAAATTTAATCACAAAGGCCTGTCAAGTCATTTTATAAAAGTTGCATGTAGGCTCTCTAGCCACCTGTTTGCTGATTGACCCCAGGGTTTGCCATAAGGGTCGGTGTATTTTGGTGTAGTTGTTGTCTTAATGGCATCACATTCTAAAGTATCTCAAATTCTATTGGAAAATTAGTAGTCTTATTGGAAAATTAGTAGTAGTGCATGCAGCTAACCCTTTTCTTTTTCTTTTCTTTTTTTCTGGTTTGAGGAACCTATGATTTGAAAGCCACAAGGACATAAGGCATCGATTTCTAACAAATAGAGTACAAATAAATGATAGAATCACGAATATTTCCACAGTAAGGTAGTGATAGATGCAAACAGAATTGAACGTGAAAGATCCCGTTGATCCAGTCAATTGGACCTTCCAAGTCAGTGCTTCTCAAACGTGAGCGTGCGTAGGAATCCCCAACATTTCTTATTGAAATAAACATTCTGTATTTATAGGTTTGATTTTGCTTTTTTGTTTGATCATTCGTTTTTCTAGGTTTCACATGAGTGAAATTATGTGGTATCTGTCAGACGTACATTCAGAGGACAAACTGGTGGTTTGCAGAAGGGAGGAGACCAGGGGTGGGCCACATGGGTGAAGGGGAGTGGGAGGTACAGTCTTCCCGTTGAGGATGAAAGGCACAGCATAAGGAACACGTCACTGATATCATAACAGCATTGTATGGTGACGGATGGTAGCCACACCTGTGAGCGTAACACAGTGGATAAACCTGTCAAATCACTATGTTGTACACTTAAAACTAATGTAATATTGTGTGACAGCCAGATTCAAATAAAAAAAATAATTTTTAAGAAAGGTTTAAGCAAAGGGAAAAAAAATCCAATCCTCTTAGTCAGGACTGGGGCCCCATACTCTGCACTTCTAGGAGGTTCCTGGGTTTGGTGGTGCTGCTTAGTCCCCAGAGGCCTTTCAATAAGCAACTTTCTGTGTCACCTGAAATCCACAAAAAAATGTACTCTAACTATGTGGATTGCAAATGTTTTATCATGTTTGATCATCTTTTGGAAATAGGCACGTATCTAGCAAGAATGTGTAACTCTTACTAAGTTATTTTATGTTTTACAAATTGAAAACCTTTTTAGTGGAGTTGTAATATTTAATAGTCGGGCTGTCTCTAGGCAAAATCAACCCTTCAATTCTGTCCTATTCTTTCTTTAAGGAAAGAAAAACCACAGCCTACCTTAGGAATTTGGTGAAAAACAAAGCTACTACTTTTGAAAAATAATAAAAAGAATGTCTTCCTTGTGTCATCTCTCTGAATTTAAAACTATTTTAGTTATGTCTGACAAAATTGGAAAGTTGGTGGACATATCCTTAATATTTTCCACATATTTAAAAGTTAATAAATCACCTCTCTTCTCCTTTTATGGAGACTTGGGTCATCTCAAATTATTTGTTTTTCAAACTTTTCATTGCTTTGGTTTTTCTTCTTTGTTTCCTGCTCTAAGTTTTTCCAAATATCTTAAGCATGAGGAAGCCAATCATATGCACAGAGATACTCTCCTGTAGGGTGCACAGCTACTTGTTCAAAACAAAATGATCAATTGTGGGTGAGGACATTATTTCCTTACAGGTTGGAAGTTGTGCATTTTTCCTTCCTTCTCGGGTTACTTGTGCAACTCTATGCAAGTGCATAAATCTGGGTCGAGGAGAACACTGCTGATGGTGCTCATGATTTAGGATAACCATGAAATCAAGTCCTGGGCCACATGCCCAGTATCTAAACCAAGTCCAGAAGGGCTTAATTGGAATTAGGCAGTGAGCCTAGAAGAGCTTTACTTTGTTCAGTCTTAACTTTCTGGTTCCAATGGATTTGTGTTTTGTAGAAATCTGTGTTTTGGGGACTGGAGGGAGAGAGAGTCTGGATACATGCTGATTATACAGCAGACTGGGGAGCAGAAGAAACTAACCAAGGGAATGTTTAAGGAGGAGGATGCTTGGTAAACATGGCATGGAAGGGCACTTTTCAAGTTACTGGGTTTGTTTTTCCCATTAAGGATACTGACAAAATATTTGCGAGGCTGAACTAGGACACAGAGACAATTTAGCACGTTTAGAATCTTTATTTCAAGTGAGAACAGCAGGCTTTGACAGAACCTGGCCCGTCTGGGTTGGGTAGATGATAAAATCCTCTCCTTGGTTTTGGTTTCTACAGAGCTGTGCTCTTCACTTCTTTATGACTCTGGACCTTAAAAGGAGACAGGTCTATTAAGTATCATTTGTTTTCATTCTTCTTATTCTGGTATGATGAGGGAAAAGTGGATTAAACAACAAATCAAGAACTTGAAATTACTGAGTGAATCTATTCCTGCACAATAGATTGTTTTCATTATTCCAGACCATTCGCTGGAGACCTCAGTAACCTCACCACTGGAGAATAAGCATGGGGATCATTCAGTGGGATTTTGAGACAAATCCCATCCTGAAATAATGAACCGATACTGAGGAGGGACATGCAAATACTGTTAATTGTATTTGCAATGCAGTTTTGATTTTCAAGTGCTATGGAATTTAGAGATGTAGAGGCATGATTCCTTTTTAAAAATTAGGTACACATAGATGCAATTATTTGGGAGTGGAGCTTTGAATATCATGGAATGTAGGCGGAATCTTGGCCTTGAGATTTTAGATGCTCAAGCTGAAACCAGCTACTGTATCTTTTTCAAATTCAAGTGCTTTGCCACCACAAGAGAGTATGTCTTTGGGCACAGATTTTATTCTGGACTCCAGGATTCTTACAATGTTTCATTAAATGTGCTTTAATGACTTTTTCCCATCATAAATATCATAGTATGGTGGTATGATATCCTCTTTGTTTTAGTTAGATTATGAAACAGAGCGATTCCCCCCCCCACCCAGTTTTATTGAGAAATAATTGATATACAGCACTGTATAAGGTTAAGGTGCACAGTATGATGGTCCGATGCATAATGCACTCTTAGCTCAGTGAGCATAATAGGCAATGACCTGCGGGGTATCAGGGACACTGTAAATTCCTCCTGCCTCTAGTCTTGCTCTTTGAAGTTGTCCCCAATATGTCCCCAATATCCATTCATTCATTCAACAAACTTTGTATAGTAGGCCTATCAGGTTCGAGGTGTTATGGGGGATACCAAGCTTCACAGGCAAAATCCATCTTTGTACTTCGGTCCCTGGGATGTTGGGAGGCCTCAGTGTTTGTTACCCTGAACTGATGCTCTTGCTTCAAGAATTTGTGCAAAGCAAATTCCCTCAGCCCTGATCTTAGTATGAGAAGAGCCTCCTTATTTGTGTGACTCTATTAATGCACGTAGTTTCCCTTCAGTTCATCCTGGATGCCAACTGCCAGACTCTTTCTAAAGCAGAGCTCAGTGATCATGTCGTCACTGCTCAAACCCCTGCACATGATGACCCTGTAGTGACTTCATAATACTATTCCTACTCCTGCTTTCTGGATATGCAAAGCTATTAGCAGTTTGGATCCAACAGACTTTTCCAATGTCATCTCTCATCATCTGCCTTATCCAGCCCTACACGCAGGGCCAGTTAGACTGGTAGTATTGGAGAGCATAAGTTCAAGTTGAAGAGTAGAGCCAGTGAAGCCTGGCTGCCTGGCTACACATCCTGGTTTTCTCAACTTCCAACTATGTGACCTTAGGCAAGTTACTTGAGCTCCTCATGTCTCAGTTTTCTCGTCTGTGAAGTAGGAATAATGATGGCTTGTACTGCATTGGATTGTTGTGATAATCAAGAGGATGAATGTGCATAAACCATTTAGAACAGACCTGGGAATATACTAAGCCCTTAGTGATAGGTGATATCTGCTATTATTTTTTTATGCTTTGCTCTTGTCATTTCTTCCAGTTGGGAAGCCCACTCTCCTTGTTTTATGTCCATGTCCAAATCCTACCTATCCTTCATACTCTAGTTCAAATGGTCTTCCTATTGATCTGGCTGCAGTCTGCGCTCGACCACGAGGCTGAATTGCATCTGCCACAAAAACAAACATTAATCTTATGATAAAAATCACTTTGTTTTCAGATAAATATAAGCAGAGGGAGAGAATTTTGTGGTTTATGGAATAATTCCAATCACGATGCTGATGATGTGCAGGGAAATGCTGGATGAAAGGTTGTGAAATGAAACGATGGAGAGGTTCAATCTCTGAGTCACAGTCTTAATTATTAAGAATCAAATTGTCCTTGAGCTCCAGGATTATGGAGTTATACAGAAGGTTTCATGGTACAGTGTCATCAACGGTTCTTTATTTTGTGGTCAAAGAGACAGTGAAATGTGCTTTTCTTTTAACCTTGAGAATTATGGCCCATTCCTCAAACACTCAGCATTCCGGTAAGCAGTTAATGGACTGGAACATTTTTGATTCATTAAAAGGTGGTTTGTGGAGTTTTCAAGCATGAGTTTCAGGTAACATTGGAACCCAAATTGTATTAGGCTTCCAAAAGGAGAATGAAGAAGAGGCTTCCTGCTGAAATTCAGCAGAAGGAACTGTCCTCTTTTGCAGGGAATGAGCCATTAGCTCCCTTTACCTGGGGGCTCCAGTATTAGCAATGGGCTCCAGTAGAAGGCAAACAAAGTTTTTGTCAAGGGAGAAGATAAATAAAGGGCTCTAAACAAATTTCTTGATTGTAGAAAGAGAAATCAACTCTAGCTAATAGACAAAAAGGAATATATTGGAAACAGTGATGGAATCAATAACAGGTTAGGAGACTAGGGTTGGAAATGAACTGGAATCAAAAAGAATGTGAGATCCTTGCAAGCAGGAAATACTGATTTATTTAGTAAGAAAAACTATCCCATTGATGTGCAATGAATTATGTACAATATTTCTTTCTTTCTTTCTTGCATTATTGAACCAAAATTCTATCCCTTGGAAAAGAGTAGCTCTTTGCACCAAGTCTAAGTTATGTGCCCATTTCCCATTTCTGTTGTCAAAGGGAGTTGTTGGGGGATCTCGCACCTCTGACACCCAAGTGGAAGGGGGTCACTTTGATTAGCATTCCCCTCCCTGCCCCAAGATCATCATAATAAGGCAGGAGTAGTTGCCCCAACGTGGTCACAGCCGTAGAAGGAGGAAAGAATGGACATAGGGCAGGTACAAAATGACAAATGTCCACCCCAGATCCTATAGGGCAGGAGAATTGAAAAGTAGCCCAACCACTATGTCAAAGATCCCTCAGGACCTTACCTTAGATCCAAGCATCATCCTTTGTCAGGGTGAAAAATGACAGAAAAATTTTTCCCACCTTATCTTCATCTATAAGCATAACTAGTGAACAGAAACCATTCTATCTGAAGAACAGAGTGCAAAATTAAATTGGCCCAAAACCTAGCAAAAGCTTTTCACCATTAATTTCTATAGAATGGTTTTCTTAATTACTGTTTTCTTCTTTTATAATTTTCAAAAAAAATAGGATCTCCTTCACATATAAGCAGGAAAAACAAAACAAAACAAACCCTTAGTGTTTTCTCTTCCTGAAAACATTTATCTTCCTGATTGTCTAGACACAAAATCTTTAACTTTTTTTTTTTTTGGTCCAAATCATCCTACTTTGAAAAACATATATCCCATTTCTTCTTCTTCTGTATTGCCAAAGTACAGTTGAAGAATAGACTGTGAGAAGGAAGTAAATAAAAATGATGGAAATGAGGGTACCTGGGGGGGCTCAGTTGTTGAGCGTCTGACTTCAGCTCAGGTCATGATCTTGGAGTCCTAGGGTTGAGTCCTGCATCAGGGTCCCCACAGGGAGCCTGCTTCTCCCTCTGCCTGTGTCTCTGCCTCTCACTGTGTCTTTCATGAATAAATAAAATAAAAATATTTTTTAAAAAATGATGGAAATGAGAGTGTGAGAGTGGATTAGGAGGAGGGACGTTTCGAGAGCGCACTCATAGCAGGCAAATCAGTTGGTCTAAGCCATCATTCTCCCAGGAATGGCACTTTGGCTTACCACAGAGTCTTTGAAGTACTCAAGCTTTTTTTTTTTTTTTCTCAAGCTTTTTCAAACATTATTTTGTCTCAATTCCATTCCATCAAAACCAACTGCACTAATGTAGATAATTTATCTGTTGGTATTGGCAAGATGTCAGGTGCTGTGGAGAAGTGAAGAAAATGGAATGCCATTCCCTTCCTTAGGGACTTAAACCATGTAATAGAACCTCACATTCATATGAAATAGAGCTATGCAAAACCATCAGGTAATTAATACACTAGATTATTATGGCTATGGAATTTCCAGAAAGGAGAGCTCAGTGGTCTGAGATTATTAGGAAAGCTTCCTGGAAGAGGAGGGATTGAACTAGATCCCGAAGAATGAATGCAATTTGATAAATGGAAAAGAGACAAGCAGGGCAATGTCCTGCGTAAAGGCAAGGCCTAGGAAATCAATCCTTTTTCTTCTATAATCATGAGAATGCATCAGGATTGACATTAAAACATCTACATTGTAGGCATGTCATTTCTAAACCTCACAAATAATACAGTATACATGATCCTTTAAAACAAAGATGATGCTTAATTGTACACCATTTCTTCCATAATTCTTTAAACTTAATGGTATCATTTTTGAGATAATAATACTGTGATTTTGAAGTTTTGTTTTTTTTTTTAACAAAACCTTACCATTCGAGGTAAAATTGTAGGGATGTTGCCAGTGATTCATATGTTTATTAAATTCTCTAAAGCTCAGTCTATTATGTTAAGGCCAGATCTGTTTGATAGTGTTCCCATACCACCAACCTTCTTTTAATAAAAAAAAAAAAAGGAAAGAAAAGAAACAGTAAGAAAGGTAGTGCTAAGTGAAATACTGGTTCTTCTCTCCAACCATGTCAGCATAATCGTGAGGAAGATAAAAGGGGTCTGGCTTGGCTCAACCCTAGTGAGGTAAGCAAGCAAGTTAGGGCTGCCCCCTCTTTTTCAAAGTTATGATGCAACTAGTTGCAGAGAGTATCATTATTCTGAAAATTTCAGCCTAAATTCTCTGATCTTTTTCCATAATTTTAATGGAAATTGTCTTTTGCTTTTTTATTATGTCTAGTTGGGTCAAACTGCTCAAGGATACAGAAAAAAAGAATACATTTTCCAGTTTTAAAGAGTAGAAAGATTAGATGAGAGATGTTCAGATCAATGGTGTTGGTGGTCTAGAATCAGACTAATTTGAGGAGCATGAAGGGCAGCACGTGATATGATGAGCACTGGGTGTCATATAAGACTGATGAATCACTGAACTTTACCTCGGAAAGTAATGATGTTCTATATGTTGGCTAATTTAATTTAAATACAGAATTAGGCTAATTTAAACTTTAAGTGAAACTACACATACCACATTATTAGGGTAAAGGATAGAAACATAAGTCTTGGTTTCATCAACGAGTAAATAGCATGAAAGAAGGAAGAGGCATGAAGGAATGGGCTAACAATTCTGATGCTTCCATGCGGATGTATTGAAAATGCACGGTTAAGTAAATGGATGGCAGGTGGTGGGAGCCATATTTCTCATAGTTAAGAGTGGAAGTTTATAGATAAGTGGCGGGAGAGGCTAGGATGATCTGTGTGGCAACAGAGGAGTTGGAGACATCAGTATGAACTCCTATTTTAATGTAAATACACATGGTTATGTATAGAAACATTTACAGATACATGTATATACCAAGGTTTGTAAGCACATGAGAGGAATGAGACGTAACAACACCTCAGTAGCAAGTAGCACACCCAACTCCCAGATCTTGGTTTCTAATACCAGTCTCCAATAAAAGGAACCAGGGCTCCTTAGAGGAATGACTGATTATAGGGGTGGGTGGGGCATAAAATACTCAAAATGAACTTGATCATCTTGTAATATCAGAAAGGAAGGGAGTGCTAAAATAAATAAATAAACAAATAAGGAGGGCGGGGTCTGTTCAAGGGAAACAGGAGTCAACTGAAAGAGCTTTCAGTGCCCAGAACTACAATAGTTTAAGCAAAATAAAGTATTATTAGATTATAACCCAAAGAATACAATAAATATGAATCCACACCGAGGCAAGTAAGTGATGGAGAAGAGTCATTCTCCATGCAGAGGAATTCCCAATAATTTATGTAGATAATCTGCCCTCAGGGCGATGGACTGTAACTCTTTAATCTTTAAGCCTGTGTTGAGTATCATGACTTCCTTCCACAGGATACAGCATGGAAAAATGGGGGGAGAGCTAACTTTGTGGTGGAAAAGCCTGACAAACGTTACCTCAATCAGACGATCAAGGTCAAGATCAACAGTGATAAGTATAGTGGATAGTATGTGCCCCAGGTATGATGGGATGAACACAACTCTTTACCTCTGTGGTTTTCCTCTCAAAAACCCTTAACCTCAGTCTAGTTGGGGAGAAAATGCCAGAAAAATTCCAAAAAAGGAGCATTGTGCAAAATACATGGCCACTGACTCCTCAAAACTGTCAAGGCCATCGAAAACAAGTCTGAGAAATTGTCATAGGCAAGAGTTGCCTGAGGAGGCATGACTAAATATAAAGTGGTATCCTGGATGCGATTTTGGAACAAAATAAGGGTATTAGGTAACAATGAAGGAAATCTGGATAAAGTATAGGCATTACTTAATAATAATGTAGCAATATTGGTTTGTTAACTATAACAAATGCACTATGCTAATGTCAGATGTTAATAAGGGGCACTTGGTATAGGATATGTCTCTTGATAATATCTTTGTATTTTTCCTTCCAAAATAAAGTTTATTAAAATGATTTAAAAAGTAGGATGGGGAATTTGTCTAAGGAGATCTAAGAACTCAAAAAAGCATGCCAACCAAATGTAGTGTGTGGACCATTTATAGGGGAAACATTGCCATTTGGAATATACAATTATATTGTCTCTTTATAATGAATGCATATCATTTAAATTGTTCTCAATTTATTTTATGTCACTCTGCAAATGTATTTAACCTCAAGATATATTTTAACTGTAGTTTCCGGAGGCTGGCAATTTTTTTTTTTTATAAAGGACGAGATTACGTGTTTTAGGGGCGGGGGGCCAGATGGCAGCATGCCACCCACTCAGCACTGTCTTTGTAGAGAGAAAGAAAATAGCCATAGAAAATAGTTACTGAATGGATGTGTCTCTGTTCCAATTAAAGTTTATTTACAAAAATAGCAGATTGTATTTGACATAAGGGCTGTAGTTTCCTGACCCGGATTTACTCTGTAATGTGAATGCTAGCATAAAGTGAGATTCACTTTATATTACTGATTTCCAAACTGTTTTGTAGAATCTAAAAAGTTCATCGAGGGCACCTTAGGGACAGAACTGTAGATGTGAGCCGGGTGGGAGCGAACTGAACAGAACTCAAAATAGCCCAATATTGCTTCCAGCGGAGAAATCTGCTTTAAATATTGTTATATAAGGGGATTTTATGTAAGATTTTCTGCAGGAGGCAATATTAAATAATAGTTAAGAGGACTGACTCTAGATTCAGACTGATTGGTTTAAATTGCAGTTCCACTGTGCCTTATCGTCTTTATGACCTTGGGCCTGTTCCTCAGTGTCCTTATCTGTAAAACTGGGATAATAGTACACCTGTGTGCATATGAAGTTTTAGTAAAACTTGCATGGAAAATTTTGCAAAAAGTACTATGAAGATAGTAGTAATACTACTGCATATATGGCAATTTGTAAAGAAAAATGAGAAATATGTATAAGGCACTTATCACAGTGCCTGGTACACTATAATTGCTTACATTTACTATCCTCATTAATAATAATATCATCACCAGCATCAACATCATTTAATTAAAAGAAAAATAACTTGGAAACTTCTAGGCCTTGTAGTATCAGTCAACTTAATTGACCTTGGTTTTATGGGAATTGGTACATTCTCAACTTTTCTCTGCTGAAGGGCTTGCTTGATCTTTCTTTCTTTCTTTTCTTTCTTTCTTTCTTTCTTTCTTTCTTTCTTTCTTTCTTTCTTTTCTTTCTTTCTTTCTTTCTTTCTTTCTTTCCTTCTGCTCTTTCTTTCTTTCTGCTCTTTCTTTCTTTTTTTCTTCCTTTTTTTGATGGAGTAGAGGAGAATAGCAATCATTGGCTGAAACATGTCAGATTTCTCCATTGTAGTTTCTAAGAATTTCCCCAAAGCCTGATCCTGAAGATAGCCCCAAGCTGACCCAAATTTTTAGTTTTCTAGAGCAGCCAACCTAGTGAAAAATAACTCAGAGCTCGATAGCTGTGACATGAGGAACTAAAGTGACAACAGTGCCACCAGACAGAATGACACCTGGACATTTTCTGGACTTTGGTTTCTGGCCCACTGGATATACATCCCCCCAAAAAAAGTTGGGGGAAAGTCAAACAACTTAAAAAAAAGACATTTTAACAGATGTTCTTTCAAATATTAAACACAATAGAAATATTTAGGTTAATCATTTGGTTCATTTTCTGAATAGGAAGACCCAGTAATGAGATAGAATTTCAAGGGATTAGTGACAGCTCAGTGTCAGGATGTATTAAGCTAAAAATAAGGAAGGATAATTGATCTTTTCTGTAACTCCATGTATACAAGGTAAACCTCTTATACCAAAAAGCCAAAACAAAAACAAAAATAAAAACAAACCGTGGTCGCTTTTCTCTCTTCCAGTTCTGGGTAACCTCATGGTATTCTCTTGGGAAACCTCCCAAATTAAAACGAATGAGCTTGATAAGGTCACACAGCTGATGATGGTGGAGCTAGCATTTTAGTCCAGAGCCATATCCCCCATCCTATTGATGTCTCTTGCCACATCTTCCCCCACCACTTCACCCCTTCCCCCAGATCTTCAAAAATTAGCTAGAGCTAAAAATAAGGGAAGCAACTGATCAGAGTGGGTCGGGGAGACAGAACCAGAAGTCCTCCCTGGTCCTGATGTGGTCCCCATCTCTTCTTGCCATTCTGCATCCTGACCTCTCGTGATACCCTCTTCACCATCTACGTTTCGATACGTGAAAGAAAGAATGCTTTATGTCTTTTCCCACTCAAACTCCAGGCCATGGATTGCCTATCTTCAGAACAGGTGAGAATAATCTCTTTTGAGATGCAACTGGCAATGCGTACTTCCTCTTCCATCAACTGCCAGACCCCCAGGTGCCACCTCTGCTAGAAGTGAGATTTGACTCATCAATGAGAAAACATCTCAGAACTTTAACAAATGGAACTAAAGTACATCAGAAGGGATTAGTGCCTGGAGAACCCATTCATCACGTAGTCGTCTTCACATATTAAACATCCACATCTATCAGGGATAAACTGTAGGCACAGATTGCTTCCTCAATAACCACAGACTGAGAAGCTTTTGATTTTCTCAATGTAAATCTTTTTATGATTCCCTTTTAGGTGTTTTGTTTTTGCTGCATGTGGACTTCCTGTTCCCTTTAAGTTTGACTTTAATCCTGCAATCATAATTTGTCATTTTCTACAAAGACTTTCTCATTTATCATCTAGTGGTAGTTTAGTTGTGTATGTATGGGTGTCACTTTTTATGTTTGTTGTGGTCTTTCATCGCAGATAATAGAGCAGGATATTTGCATTGTTCCCTTTCCTTGATATCTCCTTAGTTTATTGTTTATGTTTATAAATGTGCTCAGGCTCTTTTGAAGTCTTTTTTACTTCAAGAAACAAGTTTCAACCATGTTGATGACTTCTCATTCTAGGGCAGAGCCAGCTGAGACACAAAATATCCCTTGCTGTAGCCCACGATCCGATCTAGTTAATAGGAATTGACCTTCCATAGCTCCACACTCCAAAAATACATTCCTACTGAACAAAATCGGATGTAGTATTCACTTACAAAATTATATTCTTTAATTGCTTGTTTTCGTGTTTCTTAGGAAAAATTCTAAAAGATGAAGAATAGCCCAGATAATTAGTTTTGAAAATACATACTAGACTTAACATATTCTCGTGTGATGGACGTTTCTATTTAGATTGACAAAGTTGGTAATTGAATAGACATACAGTTTGTGTATTTCGTGCTACACATAAGTGGCACAGAATTTGGAAATGGTAGGACCTTAATGAATGGATGATGGAAACCAGTGCTGACGTACCTTAGAAATATCATGGGTTTCGATCCAGACCAGCAATAAAATGGACATCACAATGAAGCAAGTCGAATGAAATTTTTCTTCTCCCAGCACCTATAAAAGTTATGTTTATGCTGTACTGTCATCTATTAAGTGTGCAACAGCATTATGTGTAAAAGGAAAAAAGTACATATCTCACTTAAAAAAAAAAAAAAACAACTTCTTTGCTCAATAATCCTGTCATCTGAGATTTCAGGGAGTTGTAATCTCTTTGCTGGTGGAGGTCCTGCCTCGATGTTGGTGGCTGCTGACTGATCAGGGTGGTGTTACTAAAGGCTGGGTGTCTGCAGCAATTTCTTGGAATAAGACAGTAATGAAGTTTGCCACATTGATTGACTCTTCCTTTTACAGAACAGTTCCTCTGTAGCCCATCTGACAGCATTTTACCCGCGGTAGAACTTTTTTTGCATACTCAGAGTCGGCCCTCTCATACCCTGCCACTCTTTTATTAGCTAAGCTTAGAGATAGCCTCCGCCCTTTGTTGTCATTTCAACAGTCTTCACAGCATCCTCACCAAGAGTAGATTCCATCTCAAGAAACCGCTTTCTTCGCTTATCCACAGGAAGCAGCTCCTCATTCATTTGGTTTGATCATGAGATTGCAATGACTCAGTCCCATCATCAGGCCCCACTTCCGATTCCACTTCTCTTACTGTTCCCACCACATCTGCAGTGACATCCTCCCCTGCAGTCCTGACCCCGTCACAGTCCTCCTTGACGGTGGGAATCACCTTCTTGCAGACTCCTCTTAATGTCAATGTTTTGACCTCTTCCCATGAATCACAAATGTTCTCAATGGCATCTGGAAGAGTGAATCCTTCCCTGAAAGGTTTTCATGTACCTTGTTCAGATGCATCAGAGCAATCTCTGTTGATGGCGGCTGTAGACTTATGAAATGTATTTTTCAAGTCAAAATGACTCCTTGATCCATGGGCTGCAGAATCGATGCTGCATTAGTGGGATGAAACCAACATTCGTCTCATTGTCCATCTTCATCAGAGTTCTTGGGTGGCCAGGTGCGTTGCCAGTGAACAGTCATGTTTTGGAAGGAATCTTCTTTTCTGAGCAGTAGGTCTCAACAGTGGGCTTGAAATATACAGTAAACCATGTTGTCAACAGATGTGCTGTCATCCAGGCTTTGTCGTTCCATTGACAGAGTGGACTTTGCCTAATTCTGAAGACCCCAGGATTTTCAGATGGTAAATAAGCATTGGCTTCAATCTACAATCACCAGCTCCATTAACCCCTAGCAAGAGAGTCAGCCTGTCCTTTGCAGCTTTGAACTCAGGGATTAACTTCTCTCCACCTAGGAAAGTCCTTGATGGCATCTTCTTCCAATAGAAGGCTGCTTCATCTACATTGAAAAATATGTTGTTCTGTGGAGCCACCTTCCTGAACAATCTCAGCCCAGTCTTCTGGAGAACTTCCTGCAGCTTTTCCATTGACACCTGCTGCCTGACCCGGCACCTTGATATTAAGTAGATGGCTTCTTTCCTTCTACCACATGAACCCACCTCTTCTGGCTTCCGACTCTTCTCCTGCAGCTTCCTCACCCCCATCAGCCTCCACAGAACTGAAGAAAGTTAGGGCCTTGCTCTGGGTTAGGCTGTGGCTGAAGGGAACGTGATGGCTGGTTTGACTTTCCATCCAGACCTCTGACTCTTCCTTTTTCCACATTAGCTGAAGACTGTTCCCCTTTCTTACCACATGTGTGTGCACAGGGTAGCACTTCCGATTTCCTTCAACAGCTTTTCCTTGGCATTCACAACTTGGCTCACTGCTTGGCTCAAGATTTTGACTTGTGTCGGCTCTTGATCTACCTCCCTCACTCAGCTGAATCATGTCTAGCTTTTGATTTGGAGTGAGAGACGTGCGGCTCTTCCTCTCACTTGAACACCTAGAGGCCACTGGAAGGGTACTAACTGGCCTGATATCAATACTCTTGTGTCTCAGGGGATAAGGAGGCCCTAAGGAGAGAGAGGGACAGGGAAGCACAGCAGCCCGTGGAGGGGTCGGAACACACATAACGTTCATTGTTTAAGTTCCCTGTCTTGTGTGGGTGTGGTTTGTGGCACCCCAAATCAATGATAACTGTAATATCCCCAATCACTGACCACAGAGCACCAGAAAAAATATCATGATAATGAAAAAGTTTGAAGGACCGTGAGAATCACCAAGACATGGCACAAGAGACACAGGTAAGCAAATATGTTGGAAAAATGGCACCAGTAGACTGGCTTGATGCAGGGTTGCCACAGACCTTTGATTAGTGGAAAATACAATGTTTTCAAAGTGTGATAAAGTGAAACACAGTAAAATGAAGTATGCCTGTGTGCCAGGGCATTCAGATATCAGAGATCCAAGCTGGCCAATCAGTAGTTTGTCTAGTGGACTCCTTGAGTGTTCAAGTCTTCTATTAGGCAGTCCCATTATTACTATATATAATAAAAACTGATATTTATCAAATACTTATTACACATCATGCTGAGTACTTTTTTAATGTACTTTTTAATAATTTTTTTCAGAAGGGAGTATGGCTGACACACAATGTGGCATTGGTTTTGGGTGTACAGCACAGTGATCCAAGCTCTCTACACAGTATGCTGCGCTCTGCATGAGCGTAGTGCCATCTGCCATCATACAGCACTATTATAGTTTGACTGTGTCCCCTGTGCTGTACCTTTTATTCCTGTGATTTTATTCTTCCATAACTGGAAGCTTGTACACTCCTCTCCCTTCACCCATTTTGCCCACCCCTGCACCATCTTCCCCTGTGACAATCATCAGTTTCCTTTCTGTATTTATAGAGTCTGCTTTTTATTTGTTTATTCATTTACAGGTAGTGGTTTTTTTTTAGATTCTACATATGAAAGAGAACGTAAGATATTTGTTTTCCTCTGACGTCTTTCACTTAGCATAATACTCTCTAGCTCCATCCATGCCATTGCAAATGGCAAGGTTTCATTCTTTTTTATGGCTGAGTAATATTCCATTATATATCTATCCCGCCTTTCTTATCCATTCGCCTATCAATGGACACTTGGGCTGCTTCCACGTCTTGGCTATTATCAATAATACTGCAATAGACATAGAGATGCATATATCTTTTCAAACTTGTGTTTTTGCTTTCTTTGGGTAAATACCCAGTAGTGCAATTATAGGACCACATGTTTGTTCAGTTTTATTTGTGTGTGTTTTTTTGGAGGAAACTCCAGGCTGTTCTCCAGAGTGGCTGCACCAGTTTACATTCCCACCAACAGCGCGTGAGGGTTCCTCTTCCTTGACATCCTCACCAACACTTGTTTCTTGTGTTTTTTATTTTAACCATTTTGACAGATGTGAGGTGATAGCTTATTATGCTTTGGATTTGCATCTCCCTGATGATGAGTGACATTGAGCATCTTTTCATGTGTCTGTTGGCCATCTGGGTGTCTTATTTGGAAATATGCTTATTTGGGTCCTCTGCCCATTGTTTACTCTTTTTTTTTTTTTTTTTTTTTTTGGTGTTGTGTAAGTTCTTTGTATATTCTGGATTTTAAGCCCTTAACAGATATATAATTTGCAGATATCTTCTTCCATTCAGTAAATAGGTTTCCTGTGCTGTGTGCAGCAGCTTTGTGTTTTGATGTAGTCCCAATAGTTTTTGTTGTTGTTTTGCTTTTGTTTCCCTTGCCTCAAGAGACATTTCTAGAAAAATGTTGCTGTGGCTGATGTGAGAAAAATTACCGCCTGTGTTCTCTTCTAGGATTTTTATGGTTTCAGATCTCACACTTAGGTCTTTTTTTTTTTTTTTTTTTTTTTTTACACTTAGGTCTTTAATTCATTTTGCTTTTATTTTTGTAAACGGTGTTGGAAATAGTTCCAGTTTCGTTCTTTTGTGTGTTGCTGTCCAGTTTTCCCAACACCGTGTTTTGAGGAGACTTTTCCCCCATTGGATATTCTTGCCTCCTTTGTTGTCATTCATTGACCATGTAAGCGTGGGTTTATTTCTGGGCTCTCTATTCTGTCTAGTTGATCAATGTGTCTATTTTTGTGCTGGCACCTTACTGTCTTGATTGCTTTTCTATGTACTATTTTATTTAATCCTTACGAAGATCTTATGAGGTGGTTTTATTTTTACAACCAGTGTATAGTAGAAAAATAGGTGCTTTATTTTTTTAATTTTTATTTTAATTCTAGTTTGTTAACATACAGCGCAATATTTAGTTTTAGGAGTAGATTCAGTGATTCATCACTTACATACAACACCCAGTGCCCATCACAACAGGGGCCCTCCTCAATGCCCATCCCCAACCACCTCCCTCCATCAACCTTCAGTCTGTTTTCTGTCCTTAACAGTCTCTTATGGTTTGTTTCCCCTTCCCATACATTTATCTATTTTGTTTCGTAAATTCCACATATGAGTGAAATCATATGGTATTTTTCTTTGAGTGACTTCTCTCACTTAGCATAATAGACTCTATGCCATATACATTGTTGCAAATGGCAAGACCTCATTCTTTTTGATGCTGAGTAATATTCCATCATGTGTATAGACCACATCTTCTTTATCCATTCACCAGCTGATGGACATTTGGGCTGTTTCCAGAATTTGCCTATTGTTGGTAATCCTACTATAAACATTGGGGTGCATGCACCCCTTTGAATCTGTAGAAAAAATAGGTACTTTAAAAGTGATTAAGCATTCATCCGAGGTCAGGTCGTTTATAGGCGGCAGCACTAGGATTTGAATTCAAGTCATGCAAGATTCTGCTTCAGATTCAAATGTCTGCAAACTATGGCCCTACCTTCCTTAAGCTTGCTACCTACTGAAAGAGAGAAAACTAATATAAAGAGAAAACTGCTCTAAAAATGAAAGCCCTGGAAGCCAATATAATACAATAGACAATGGAGCAAGACAGAACAAATGTGTAATAGGACCCTCGGAAGACACAACGGCATGAAAAATGATTCTCTGCTACAGCACGAGTGAGAGGAGCTGGAGGCTAAGCAGCTAACCTATTATGGTTCCCCTCTCAATATTCACTGAAGATGATGCAGAGAGTATTGTGGAGAATCAGACGGTCCCAGAGCTCACGTTCCAGCAGGAGAGATCTGTGTTGGCTTTTTGCTGTGTGCTCTTGGTGGCAAGCAGGCTACGTAAGCAGCAACTCCTGCAGGGCCTGTGGCTTCCCAGAGCATGAAAAGGGGAGAGGGCACAGCCTGAAGAACCGGCCTGCATTCAGCACTGTCGGCCTGTGGCTCTTGGCACAATGAGAGCAGATGATGCTCAGCTGTAACTGAGCAGAGCAGAAACTTTAGCCTCAGAGAACCAGGAGTTCAACACCAGAAGCAGGTGTCCTCTCCCGGCCTCTGCATGCTCCCAGACAATTGTGTAAAGCCACAGTGGGCAGTGGGTTTTCAGGATGAGGCCACCAGAGTATTCCCCACATCCACTACGAAGCCTGTCTACTTTACATTCGATTTGGCTGTTTTTTGTTGCTTTCTGCCAGTTAAAGTTCTCAATAAAACAGGAGAGAAAAGTGCTGATTTTATAAGTGTGCGGATCGTCTACCTTAAATATCCTTAGAAGCCCTAGAACATAGTGGAGCTCAGAGGCTGGGAGTGGGCTGCTATGAAAAACAGGCACAGGGTAACCCCAAGATGACAGTATTCTCTGAAAAATATCACACACAAGGATGACAGTTCACACAGATGTGCTACTGGGGTGATCATTATGATCTGAAACAGGGAGGTGCCTTTTTGAGGGGAGTCTTGAGGTAGCCTTGGGAGGAGGCTGAGGATTTCCGTAGGCCTGGAGCCGCGGAGCCATCTGGCTGTGAGAACAGCATGAGCAAACACCCGAGGAGATTAATAATCTGCCACAAATAAGAATAATTGTTTTCAGGCAGCATAAAGGGTTATGATAATGTGATGACTAAAATGGGATGAGTCAGGCTGTGGGAAACATGAAGCTGGAGGGCAGAGAAAATTTAGGAGTATGAGGACAGCTAGCTCTGCGCACGGTGGTGGGAGATGAAGCCCGGGCAGGGGGTTGTCCTGCGTGTAGTCAGCAGAGCAGATTCAGGTTGATGAGGCTTGAAGCTCATGCAATTTGGAGTGTCCTGTAAAAGGAAAAGAATACACAATTACAAATGCAAACTTCCTAGAGGCCATCACAGGCCCCAGAAGAAGCCAATGAAACAGGAAACTCTTAATCTTCAACTTCATTAGCTTTTGGACTATCTGCCTTTGACTGGACCGTGCTGATCAATAGAAATATAATATGAGACATACATGATTTCAAGTTTCTATCATGTGCAGTGAAAAAGGTAAAAATAAACATGCGAAATGGGTTCAGATTAAATATGTTATAAAATATTATTTTACAGCAAATATTTTCATATTAAATATTTTATTATTTTATTATTTTAATATAATTAAAATTTTAATAATGTTTCAATATATAAAATACTGTTTCAATATATAATCAATATAAAAAAATTTAATGAGATATTGTACATCTTTTTCCATGCCGTGATCCTCGAGTTCTGGCGCATATTTTATATAGGCAAGAGATATCAGGGCTAGCCACATTTCAAGTGCTCAGGAGCCTCAAGTGTCCCATAGCTACCGTATTAATGCATGGCTAGAGTCTTGTTAATCAGTGTGTGATCTGAGGGTCAGCAGCATCATCGCCTGAGGGCTTAGAATGGAACATCCCAGACCTCACTCCAGATCTCCTGGATCAGAATATGCATTTTCAGTAAGGTTCCCAGATGATATATGCACATTAAGGTTTGAAATGTGCTAGTCTAGGGAACTAAGAATAGTCTCTGAGAATTCTTGCAGAAAGAGGACACAAAGAAGCCCCCGAAGAAGCAGTATTGAAAGAAAGAAAGTGAAATGGAGATGGTTTCTGGGATCAAGAGGACAACAGTGACAAATGACACAGCAGGATTGAAGAAGAGGGTTAGAGGGCACCTGTATGGCTCAATTGTTTAAGCAACTTCCTTGGGCTCAGGTTATGATCTCAGGGTCCTGGGATTGAGTCCTGCATCTTGCTCCCTGCTCAGCATGGGGTCTAGTTGTCCTCTGCTCCTCCCCCTACTCATGCGCTCTCTCTCTCTCTCTCTCATATAAATATTTTTTTTAAAAAAGAGGGTTAGAAATAAACAAACAGACAAAAAAGCAGAAGTAGACCTATAAATACAAGGAACAAGCTGATGGTTGCCACAGGGGAGGGATCAGGCAAAGGTAAAAGGGGTGCAGGGGAGTGGGAGCAAAGGGCTTCCAGCCATGGCGTGAGCAAGTCATGGGGATGAAAGGTGCAGCACAGGGAATAGAGTCAGTGGTATTGTAGTAGCATCGTGTGGTGACAGATGGTAGGGACACTTGTGAGCATAGTAAACCCTATAGAGTTGTTGAATCAGTGTTGTATACCTGAAACTACATTGTGTGTCAACCATACTCAATTTTTAAAAATCTTCAAAAAAAAAAAAAAAGGATTAGGGATGCCTGGGTGGCTCAGCAGTTGAGCGCCTGCCTTCGGCTCAGGGTGTGATCCCAGGGTCCCAGGATCGAGTCCCACATCGGGCTCCCCACAGGGAGCCTGCTTCTCCCTCTGCCTGTGTCTCCGCCTCTCTCTCTGTGTCTCTCATGAATAAGTACATAAAATAAAACCTTTAAAAAAATAAAATAAAAATAAAAAAGAGGATTAGAATTGACAACCATCATTGTCAGAATCACAACTGAATAATAACAACTTTTGTCATCATCATCGTTCTCTGTAACCTCTTGGTAAACTGAGCTGTTTGAGGAGAGAGGTTAAAAAAAAAAAAAAAAAACTTGAATGTGAAAGGGCTAATGAAGGGCCATGACATAAGTTCAGATTACTTTTGGACAGTGGAAAAGAAAGGCATCACAGGCATGAAAGTCAACGTGGTGTATGAAAATGAGAGAGCATCATGCAAGCAGTTGCAGGGATTTTTCAGCAGAATCATGAAATGCTCGAGGTGAATGTTTCCCCCTTACCCTCATTCAGCCCTTGATACACCAGTTTGCACAACGGTAACTCTGATCACATAGCAACTTCAGAATACATTTGGCGCAGTTCTAAAACTTTATTACTGAAAAATTTGTAATGTGGATTCACAGCTAGAAATGAAAAATGATCCTTCTTAAGCTGCTTAATTGAACACCTTTCTGCCTTCGGCCTGGTTAGTGGTGCGTGCTACGGCTGACAGTGGCTTGACAAGACAGCGTGCGGTTTTTGCAATGCTTCCTGACTTCTGTGATTGCAAAGTATTTAATTGTAAGAACATCTCTCATTACTGTTGCAAATGTTTTATTTACTCACTTTTGCTGTTGCTATATCTTTTATTGTTATTTGGATTCAAGGGAACGGAAACGGTTTTAATTGGAATATCAGTGGCATATCAGGGCTGAAATAAGCCTGTTTTATTCTGTGAGCAAAGATGTTGTTGTTAGAATGGATTTTCCTAAAGTGCTTGGTTGATTTTGCAAACTGTGTGCTTCCATGTATAAAGGAAAACCCAGACATGTGAGACCGTGTATTCAACTTTGTATTCCCAGAAGTAGGTCAGTGTCTGGAACTCACACTCAGCAAATGCCACAAGGATGGATGGATGGGTGGATGGATGATGGATGGATGGATGGGTGGGTGGGTGGGTGGGCGGCTGGATGATGGATGGATGGATGGATGGATGGATGGGTGGATGGATGGGTGGGTGGGTTGATGGATGGATGGATGGATGGGTGGGTGGATGGGTGGATGGATGGATGGATGGATGGGTGGATGGATGGATGGGTGGATGGGTGTGTGGATGGATGATGGATGGATGGGTGGGTGGGTGGGTGGGTGGATGGATGGATAGGTGGGTGGGTGGATGGATGGATGGATGGGTGGGTGGGTGGGTGGATAGCAATGCAACAGTTATTTCCCCTACTTGTAGTTGATCCCCAAACCATTACTTCTGATACGTTTGGTTACTTGGATTAAATTTTATTGAATTCAGTGAAGCCCCTTACTTACTTGACACTTAAAAGCTTAGGTTAACTTTTAAATGCTGGTTGATCTAATCAAGAGTTTATTTCTGTAGATAAGAGCACAAACAGAGAGGGATGAGGCATTATAAATAATGTGAAAATGGCCTTCTATGCCTTTAGAGTATCCTCTTGGACAAAAAGAAAAATAAAAAAAAAAACCTTTTAAATAACTTCATAGCCTATATTCCTCTTTTGTCCTTTGTGAACAATGAACACACACAGAGACAATTTTGTGCTGTGTGATCTGACACACAAATGTGGTGTAAGACTCATCTTATGGTTTCAGACACCGATCATTGAATATATGTGTAACATACACTCTATGTCAGTTTTTTTTTTTTTTTTAAGTGAGCTCCATGCCCAGCACGGGGCATGAGCTCATGACCCTGAGATCAAGACGTGGGCTGAAGTCAAGGGTCAGACACATAACCAACAGAGCCACTCAGGCGCCCCTCAGGTGATAAATTTTAGCAGGTGCAGTAAAGGAGGTTTGCAGTGATGAAACAGAACCAGGAAAATCAGCAGTGAGAAAGGGAAATAAATGGAAAAGGCCATGAATACAGGGCAGGTTATGGAGCCTAATGTGGCAAGACCTGAAAGGGCCAGATTTTAATTTAAGAATTGCAGACCGTGCAGAGGCTTCCGGCTTGAGCAATATCATCGATGCCATGGTTATGTCGGGGGACTCTGGAGACCAATCAAAGACCAGCCCTTTGTTCTAGGCATTTCACTTTTGGCGTCTTTCCCATAGCTTACTTCCAACTCTACCTTTGCAACACACATGGCAGTTTCAGAGGAAAAAAAATGTATTCCATCAACTTTCTGTTGACCCTAACTCTGTTCAAAGAAGGACTTTTCAACATGCCACTTTCTCGCTATAGGTAAAGCATTCGTCTACACTGCGGAAATGGTAGAGGGTTATTAGATCTCTAGTTAGTTACCAAGTGTTCTACACTTCAAAGAAAGGTTGAAAAGACATCCAGTTGAAAATGAATCTGGGCGTTTGTTTTCCTATAGTTTTGTATCCTCCAATTTTTTGTGAATATTAATACAGAGAAATGTTATTAATAGTTTTCAGATAAGCTAATTTAGTGGGCTCACTTTTGCTGGCCTATGATTTATATTTTCTTTTCTCTTTAAGTAAATCACGAAATTAAAGGAGAATAATTTCAGGATTACTAAGGAATTTATTTCACTCAGTTTGATAAAATACACAATGTGACAAGATGTCATCAATATTGTGGGGGGAAAATGAAACAATAACATTATTTAGGGGAGAAGAGGCAAAT
Organism: Vulpes vulpes; assembly: GCF_048418805.1. NCBI lineage: Eukaryota > Metazoa > Chordata > Mammalia > Carnivora > Canidae > Vulpes > Vulpes vulpes. Next base: position 34,597,970 of record NC_132789.1, on the reverse strand, counting down.
TATTTTTCTCTGTTGTTTAGCCCCATTAATTCCTGAATTAATTTCCAGAGCCAATTTTTAAAATAAAATATATATTTCTTTAGAAAAGTAATCAGTATCTGTTTTTTTTTTTTTTTTCTGAGAAATGCCTTTCCTTATGGTACTGTTGTAGCATTGCCGCTTGATGGCTTGCTACCCAGTTGAATATGAATACCCTTATGAAAATTATTAGTCTTAAAAAAATTATTAGTCTTTCAGAAGTGAAAACAATCTCCTTGTTCAGCTATCCTATTGTCACTGAGCTCAGAACATTTTTATGGCTATTCTATTGAACTGTCAGTGTCCAACCCTGGGACTTTTATATTTTTATTCCCCTTCTAGAGATCTAGAAACTGAGAGTCAATGAGATACCTTCTCTGAAAATGGGTGTTGGTTCAGTAAGTTTTCAAAACTGGGTCTTCATTCAAAAATGGGATGAGCGTTGCAACTAGGCGGACCGATTGATCATTCTTTCTTTTTTGTGTAGTTGACACGCCGTGTGGCATTAGTTGCAGGTGTCCAACATAGCGGGTCAGCGACTCTCTACGTTGTGCTGCTCTCGCCACCAATGTAGCTGTCATGCATCACCTTCCGGCCCTCCTACCGTAGCATCGACTCTATTCCCGAAACAGCTCCTTTCATTCCTGTGACTTATTCATTTCATAATTGGAAGCCTGTATCTCCCACTCCCCATCCTTCCCCTCTGGCAACTATCAATTTGTTTTCTGTATTTATAGGTTCGAATCTGCTTTTTTGTTGGTTTATTCATTTGGGTTTTTTGTTGTTGTTTTTTGTTTTTTGTAATCCCACCTGTACATGAAATCTTGTGGTGTTTGTCTTTTTCAGTCTGAGTTGTTTACCCTGGGGGACCATCCATGTTGTCACAAAGGGCAAGATCTCATCCTTTTTCTATGGCTAGGTAACATTCCATTTCATGTACATACGTATGTAGATATATGTACATCTTCCTTTTCCTTTCCTCTATCGGTGGACACTTAGGTCGCTACCATCACCTTGCTACTGTAAATAATACTGCAATAAATGTAGGGATGCATATATTTTTTCAAATACTGTTTTGTGGAGTTTTTTGGGTAAATAGCCAGTGATGGAATAATTGGATCATATGATATTTATATTATGCATTTTCTGAGGCACATCCATACTGTTTTCCATAGTGGCTGCACCTGTTTGCATTCCCACTAACAGCTCAAGAGGGTTCCTTTCTCTCCACATCCTGGCCTACTTGTTAGTTCTTTTCTTTTTGATTTTAGCCATTCTGACTGGTGTGAGGTGATACCTCATTGTGGTTTGGTTTGCTTTTCCCTCATAATGAGTGATGCTGAGTATCTTTTTATGTGTCCGTCGGCCATCTGTGTGGCTTCTTTGGAGAAATGTCTATTCAGGTTCTCTGTACATTCTTTAATCAGATTGTTTGATTTTTTTTTTTTTTTTTTTTTTTGGTGATGAGTTATATGAGGTCCTTAAATATTTTGGATATTAACCCCTTACCAGATGTGTCATTTGCAAATATCTTCTCCCATTCAGCAGGTTGCCTTGTCATCTCATTGATGGTTTTCTTTGCTGTGCAAAAGCTTTTTATTTTGATGTATGGTTTATTTTTGCTTTTGCTTCCCTTGCCTTAGGAGACATATCGAGAAAAATGTTGCCATGGCTGATGTCAAAGAAATTGCCAGACAGGCTGATTTAAATCCTGAACATCAATTCTCTGATTTTTAAAATGAAGAAAGTGCCTATTTCAAGAGATAATTAGGAAGCCTGAAAAATATATTTTCTTCTTTTGCAATGATGATTGTGGACATTTACTAAGGCGAGTGCTGAATATAGACTTTTTCATCTTATAAGAAGACATTGGCCTTACGTTCTGAGCTGTAGACACTTAAAAGCTGCCTATAGTTGGGCCCAGGAGGTGGTGGTGTCCAGATGGGTCTTCGGCACCTTTAACCATGAATGTTCTGCAGTGTAAGTCAGCTGCCACTTCTGACTGTGAGTCTTCCCCTTTGCATTATTAGCTAAAAAGGAAAATCCCATGAAAGTCACATTTATAAAAAATGTGAATCATTATTTGGATGCAATTAATTTGTATTATGTGAGGCTAGAGAAGGGATGAGCAGCAAAAAATCTAAATGATAGAGAAAAATCTAAAGCAAGCATCATGAAGAAATAAAAGTTAATTTTTAACAGAAAAATTAAATTAACAAGATACTTTATTTGCAGTGTGAAACGATTTGATTATTTGGCAATGAAGTCATTTTACACCACCCTGCCCAATATAATTGATTAGTATTAAGAATTTTAAAGTTCCATATTATGCTAAATTGCTCTTTTACTGGTTCTATCTGATGATATTTTCTCACCTAATCATCTGAATCCTGATTTAAAGACCCTGTGATCAATAAGCCATTACCCAGCCATAGAAGAAAGTTTATTTGTTTTTCTTTTTCCAGAGTCAAGGATGTCTTCTGCATCTAGCCATGCACATTTTGTCACATTTTGTATAGCTAGGGTATGACGAGAGAGGAGGTCAGCAAATGAGTGTTGTGATTTTTAGAGTGTGTCAACATTTTTTCTTTCTTTCCATCCTTCCTTCCCTCCCTTCCTTTCTCCCCCTCTCTCTTTCTTCCTCACTTTGTAAACAAAATTTATCCAGAGTTTCAAAGTCTGCTCTATAAAAAAACCTTATATTAGCTTCTAGTCTAAGGAGAAAATTAAAGTAACAGAATTGTAATTCTTAGGGCACTTGGATGGCCCAATCGGGTAAGCGTCCGACTCTTGGTTTTGGCTCAGGTCATGATCTCAGGATTGTGGGATCGAGCCCCATGTCGGGCTCTGTGCTCAGTGGGTGGAGTCTCCCTGAGATTCTCTCTCTCTCTCTCTCTTTCTCTCTTTCTGATCCTCCTACTCGTGCTTGCTCTCTCTCTAAAACAAATAAATAAAATCCTTAAAAAGAAAAAGAAGAAAGAAAGAAAGAAAGAAAGAAAGAAAGAAAGAAAGAAAGAAAGAAAGAAAAAAGGAAGGAAAGGAAGGAAGGAGGTAGGTAATCCTCTACCTCAAGGATCATCTATTTTGGTGGAAGAGAAACATTATTGTTAATGGATGGACAGGTAAATAGAGGTAGAGAGAGCTAGGAATACTTATGAGTGCGTATGTCCTTATAACAATAGAAGTCCCATTTCATCCTGCATGGGAGCAGTGTGGGGGTATCCATCTCCCGGCCTGCCCTGTAAGCCTTAGCACCTCTTTATCCTGAAAAGCACTGGTGGGGCACAGTCTCAGTTACTTAAAGGTAGTTATTGAGAGAAATCCCATTTCTCCAGGCCTCTTTTCCTACCTGGGACCCAGCGCTCTTAAGTGACCGCTTGATGGCTTTTGACACTTAGGGAAGGATGTAAGCAAACCTACATAAAGACCGGATGACACTGGCTGGGAATGAAATTGAAACGACTTTCTCCCCAAAGATTCTTTAGTGGTTGGTTTGAAGAGCGAGAACGAGTGAATTCTTACGGCACAATTTTGGTGTAAATGAGTGGCCTTTTCCCTATTCATTATGCTTAATTTAATAGCTGTTTTATGGGCAGATCACCTTTTATTCTTGCTGAAAGAAGCACTGTAGTGGAATAATCTGCAATAGCTGCTACTTACCCTTCACGTGAAATATCTGCTCATTCAGTGCTTGGCTGGGGCAGTACCTTTGTATCGTAAATCCACCCGCATCCTGGGTATGGTTGTCCCTTAGTTATTTTACAGGATCAGAGTTTATGGTTCCTTGGCTGATTCTTGAGAAACTATTGTTAAATGCAATTTAGTAGCACTTTGGTGAAAATTTATTTCTAATATTAGCAAAAAGAATATTCGTAACTGAACACTGTAAAGCATGGTTATATACCGGGATGCCGCTCAGAGCGAGATATCAATAATATTTATACCTCTTGATACATTTGATTTTTCAGCGAAAGAAACCCGTTTGTTTTGCTGAAGGATATAAAGCAAACTTTCTTTGTGAATGTCTCTAGAACAATTTCAAATTTATTATCTGGGTGTGTGGTTCTTTCTTAAAAAGGACACCGAAGTAGAATAAGGTGAAGACACTCTTTTTTTTTTTTTTAAATAATATGTACAGCCTTCATTCTACTATTTAGAAATGAGAGTACCTTATCCGTGCTAACTTAGAATTTTTACCTTGGGCCCAATAGCTGTGTAAAATAATGATTAGTCAGATTATATGGCTGCCTGGATTTAGCCAAAACTCTTCATTGAGGAAAAAAAGAAAAAAAAAAAAAAAGGAGGGTATAGCATTTCAACATTACACAAACCATGTTTTTGGAGCTCAGATTTTCTTTTATTTTTCTGGATTCTGGGACTATAAACACTGAGCATCCTACCCTCTCAGTATTGATCTTACTCATCTCTAGGCTTCCTGTCCATGTGTTATTTATACGTCTGTGCCTCTCAAATTTATTAAGATTTACTTGTCTTTTATGTGTATCTCCAAAATACAATTTTCTGTTTACTAAATCTTTTAAAGAGTCCGGGCTATGGCATCATCTGTCTTTTCCTAAGCACTGACTATTTTGAGCTCAGGATTGCGCTCACCGTGCAGAGGGTCTGTTGATTTCCCCAAGATGAAAACATTACTGAGTTATGTGCAGAGACCTGAAGTCAAAATCTGGCTCTGAAGTTGCTTGAGATTATTCATGGGGAGAATTTTCCACCTCTCTTTTTGTTCCTGCCCAGAGCCATTGAATGCCTCTTAAATCACTGACAGAAAATTTAGGTCAACACATTGCCTAGGGTCATTTAAATTTCAAATCTGCTGCCAGTTCCCTGCTTCCAGCTCTTGGGAGAGAAGAGCACTGTGCCCTCCCTTTAGGGAGCTGGAGCCAGGATCCTGGCATGAGGACTCCAGCTGCAGAAATACATCGGGAAGGGTAGCGAGTCTACTCTGACTCAGAGCTGAACTGAGCACAGCATCCAGTGATAAGGGTGAGTCTTTTTGCCAAATTTTACACCACTCGTTACAGTTCAGGAGTTAGCTCTATTTTTTTGGGTAAGCATGGAAGGTCTTATTCTGGCTCCGTAGACGTGATCTGTGAGCAAGACCTCCATTCTGTGATTTGTTTAAACAAGTCAAGTGGTGGGAGCAGAGCGCCCAGGGTGTCCCGGTCTCCTGGGCCAGGAGGGAGTGTAGACACAAATGTGGCCCTTCCTTGGATTCAACCGCAAGTCACAACTGGATGAATTCTGATCTGTGCATGTTGTCAGCTGTCATTCTACTTGCTTTCATTGCATTTGGCCCTGAAGGTAGAAGAGAGATCCAGTTTTATTTCTATTTCTTCACATATGCTGGGTTACAGCAACAAGCACGCCCTAGCACCCAGATTATGGTTTCTCAGTCCTGTTCTCCAGCAAAGGGTAAGGGGGTTGTTGGAGAAATGGTGGCCTGGAGAAAGTTCGAGATAAACCCAAAATCTCTCCTAGCGCCAGAAAGTAAGGACATGCTTTAAAATTGGCAGTGGCAGGAGGAAAGACCATAGAAGCCAACTTAAAGGAACTGCTAATGACTAAACCTTGGACAAGCCGAGTGATAAAATCAATAATGAAAATAATGAAAAATAATGAAAAAAATAATTCAATAATGAAAATAACAAGTTATAACCCACAGCAGCAAAAAAATATCCTTGAGCCCTCATAGATATAAATCAATCATTGAATAAACAGTAAAGGGTGCAAAAGAACAGCTCTTTCTTACAGTAGAATTCCAATTAAAACTGTCAAAATGTTTAACTATAGTGAGATATTAGTCATCCATAAAAAAGGATGAGACTGTGCCACTTTTGACAACATGCATGGACCTGGAGAGTATAATGCTGGGTGAAATAAGTCAGACTGAGAAAGGCAAATGCCATATAATTTCACTCCTGTGTGGAATCTAAATACAACCAAATGAATAAACAAACAAGCAAAAAGCAGCATCAGATCTACAGAGAGCAAACTGATGGGTGCTGGTGGGGTGCAGTGAGGGGAGGGTGAAGCAAAGGGGATTATAATTACCCTTATCCTATTGAGCACTTAGTAATATAGAGGCTTTTGGAATCATCATATTGTATACCTGTTGCACTTTAATCAAAATTCTTTGCCTCACATGACAAATTGGTATGTACACAACGTGATTTAAAGAGTGTGAGATAAAAATAAAAATAAAAAAATAAAGAGTGTGAGATGCGTACAATTATTTTTAAAACAGTGTCCTATGTATTATTTCCTTTCCATTTAAATTGAACACTTAAATAGTATTATATCATATGGATTTAATAACAAATTTTAGGAGAAACTGAACAGTTAATTAGCACTGTAAGTGTGTACTTTTGATTTTTGCTTTATATATTTTGAACCTATACTACTTGATGTGAACGAGTTTAGAATTACCAAATCTTATTTGTTAATTGTCTCTTTTGTCATTATGAAGTGACCTGCCATCTCTTTTTGCTGCTTTACTTGTTTTTAAGTCTGTATTTCAATATTAACGTATCCGTTTTTGATGATTATTTGCCTCACACATATTTTTCATCCTCTTATTTTCAACCTTAACATGTCTTTGAACCTTGAAATAACATTTATTTTTAAATTCAGTGTTGCAATCTGTCTTCTACCTGCTATATTTGATCCATTTATATTTACTGTATTATCAATATATTTAGAAATATTCCTACAGTAACATTTTTAGCTTTGTATTGGCTCTGCTTTTTCTAGTTATGTTCTTTCCATACCTATTGTTTATATTCCATTACTTCTGTCCATGTTTTGTCCCTTATAACCATACTCTTATTCTTTTGATAACTAACATTAAAAATGTGACAAGAATTTTAAAATCAACAGGAGTTCAACCTAATTGGTATTTCTACCTTACTCCTGAATAATTTAACTCTGATTACCTCCTTCAATATTTCTCCTTAACTTCATTTATTTATTTATTTATTTATTTATTTATTTATTTATTTAATTTTTTGGGTGTGAGAGAGATGAATGGGGGAGAGAAAGTGAGAGAATATTAAGGATACTCCATGCCCATCTCAGACCCCCGAGTGGGACTCAATCTCAAGACCCTGAGATCACGACCTGAGCTGAAATCAAGAGTCAGACACTTAACCAGTTGCACCACCCATGTGCCCCTGCTTTATCTCATTTTATACACCCAAATCAAAGTGTTATTTTTGTTGTTCTATATAATCTATCTTCACCTGAATTTCCTACATGCTTATCTGTTTGTCTGCCATTCTATCTTGTAGCTCAGATTTTTTTTTTTTTAGTGAGATAATTTAACTTCTTCCTGAAGCATATTTTTAGAAGTTTAATCAGTGAGGGTCTGCTCATGCAAAATTCTGAGTTAAAATCCACAAATGGATGTATTTTGTTCATCTCCACGTGAGGAAGCCAGCTACACAATCCTAAGTCAGCAGCTGTTTTCATTTAGCCTCGGAAGGGTGACGGTGGTATCTGGCTTCCATCATTACTGATAGGATGGCAGTCTAATTACAGGTTCATTATAGGTGGCTGCATTTGTTTCCTAGGGCTGCCACGGCAAAGTAGCACAAACTGTGTGGCTTGAAATAACAGAAATATATTCTCTCACGGTTCTGGTGGCTAGAAGCCCAAGCAAGGCATTAGTAGAACCATGTTCCCTCTGAAATGTCTACAGAAGAATCTATTCAATGACTCTCTTGTAGTTTTTGCTGGTTGCAGGTAATCCTTAGTGTCCCTTGACTTGTTGGTGTCTCTCCAGTCTTTGCCTCTGCATTCAAAGTCATCTGACCTTTGTGTCTTTCTTTCTCTCTCTCTTCTCCTCAGTTATAAGGTTACCAGTAAAATTGAATTTCAGGCCCGCCATAGTTCAAGATGATCTCATCTTAGTTAATTATATCTGTAAAGATCCTATTTCCAAATAAAGTCACATCCTGTGGTTCCTAGAAGAACATGAGTTTTGGGGGAATGCAATTCAATTCAGTACAGTGTTGTGACTTTTCTCTGTGGCTATTTTAAAACTATCTGGTTTTCTTGGATATTCTGTGGTTTCACTATGATATATACATATTTTTATGTGTGGATTTCCTTATTCTGATCCCATTTGAAATTTTTTTACTGTGTTATTCTTACCAATTCTGGAATTTTTTACCCATTAGAAATTCGAGTGATTTCTACTTTCATCTCTCAACATTCTCTTCCCGGAACACCAATTTAACGTATTTTAGACCTTCTCACTCTTCTGTTCCACATCTCCTAAATTGTCTCTTGTATTTAATCTTTTTAAGTTATACATTCAATTTATACTTTTGATTAATATACTTTTTTATTGATAGAATTCCTTTTTTATTTTTTTCCATATCTATTTGTGGAATACATCTTTTAAATATTAGTTTTTTGTTTTTTGTTTCTCTTCTCCAGGTTTTGAGCTACTTCTTTTATTTCCATAGACATTACAAACATTGTTTCTTTGTAATCTGTGTCTCATAGGTCTAATAGCTGAATCCTTGGTATCTAATTATGTTATTCAGTTTTTCTGAATCTCTCTCATGTGAGATCACATTTGCCTGAATTTAATTGGTAGAATCACAATTGACCTAGACTTTGCATGCCTTCCTGAAGAGAGAATTTATGGTTATATAACATAGGCCACTATGAACATAGGATACCTTGACTTGAGGTTTCCTGAATCACACAGGTAGTATAAATTAAAACAAGCAGCCAGTTAGAGGATGGGTTTAGTTACAGATACTGAAAGGAGACTTCCTTTTTTATTAAATATCTTGAGTCCAGACCTAATCTGTCCATTATTTGGTTGATCCCCATCTCAGACTGGTAGATTTTGTAGGTACAGAATTTATGCAAGACACAGAACTTCCACTCAGCACAGACCCATGGCTTTGTCTCTCATCTACTATGCTGCCATTAAAACTCAAGATTTGTATTGGTTCTTGTATTGTAGAAAGCCCCCAGAGCATCCCTAGACCATTTCATGTTTACCACTCTAACTTTACTCATTCTTTTGTTTGATAAATGTGCGTTGATGACTTTCCAGGTGCCAGGCACTACACAAAACAGTCTATACTCCATTTAGGTCACATCTTGTTGGTAGGCCACCTAACTCACATTTGTTGGAATACCAGCAAATGAAAAACTAAACATGAAAGGTAGTGACAAGTGCTGTGAAGATAGAACAAAGCAAAGAAGGCAAAGAGTAATAATATTTTATAAAGGGTAGTCAGTAAAGGTCAATATCCTACAGTGAATTCTGCTCAACAAGCAGTGAAAGTGAGAGCATTGTGAAGTGAATATCTGGGTGACGTACACAAGCATGAACTCTCGAGATAGGAGCTGTTAAAAAAGCAAAGAGGGAATTGGTTGGAGTTAAAGTTAGAAAGAAGAGGCTGGGAGTGAGGATGGTGAGGGGTTTCAGGAAGGGGAAGATCACGAACAATCTTGTAGACCACTGTTAGGTGTTTTATACCAAATGATTGTGTAAGCTCCTGGTATGTTTAAATCGGAGTCATGGGCTCCTACGTGCAGTTCTGGTTTTGTCCCCTGTCAATTCCTTTTTCACCTCGGGATATCACTCTGTTTTCAAAGGATGTTTTTATGTTATGCGCCTGTGCATATAGTATTTTTCAGTATATATGCTCCATCAGGAATAGAAATCCAATTATATTTATCAAATTACATGCCTCTTGTCTGTATTGTATATGTGATCAAGGTCTGAGGAGAGATGTTTTTTACCACTTAAAGTCTAATGAATTCTCTTAATCTACTTTGAGCCATAAGCAACTACTCATAACATCCTTGTGATCCACTTCTTTTTATAACCTGCACTGTGCTGCCTACCTTTGCGTGCTTTAGGAGTTGACAACAGTACGGAGAGGTATATTGGCAAATACCGGGAGACTATTTCCCTCGCCTATGTGGTTCGATTTCTGATTTCACTTGTTTGCTTAATTAAATCATGCAATGCTAGGATTTAAACAGCCTCTCCTAAGAGTGAGCTGGAAGTTTCTGACAGATACTTGGCACCTGACTGAGGTCCCATCAGGATGCATAAATCAGCTGTACTTGCCGATTTTAACTTCGGAAATTTGGTGAAGCCTCCTGAGGAATTTGGCGGTGTCTCCTGCCTTTCGTTTTGCTGCTTGGTGAATGACAGTCCTTGGACTGGGAGATAAATTTACATCTCAACTCCGCTTTACAGTGTCATCTTCTTGAAGGCATTTTAAAAGATGATTAGAGATCCAAGGGCCTGCTGAAACTCAACTAAGTGTGCTACTATCAATGTAAGTAATTAAATTGAAGGGACACTGTGGATGAACCAATTACATCCCAGCATAGCTAAAATATGATTAACCTGGACGGCCAGTAGTAATTCTGTTACAACTGGCTTCTCCCCTTGGAGGCTTGGCACGTTGCTTTGTCGTGTTGACGCTAAGATACATCCTGATGAGTAAGTGGTGTTGTGTGCATTAAGAGGGAGGCGGAGAGGTCTGCGAGTTGAAGAACCAGGATATTTTATCCAGAGTTGGCTTTAAGTTCATTCCAGTTGTGTGTGAGTGTGTGTGTGTGTGTGTGTGTGTGTGTGTGTGAGGCAGGTGCCTAAAGATGAAGAGACTGGCCTAGTTCTACTTTATGAGAAGACGACAGAGCTGTGTCCAGTGAGCAGAAAGCTTTACAAGGATTTCTTTGGGTCACTTCATAGCTGTAATGCTTCAGCCGTAGTTGGCACATCAATCTTAGTGGTAGATAGCCTGTGAATCACAGCATGGCTCAGAAATCGTAAAAGTGGCGAAAAAGGTCCCTGTCCTATTAAGTCCACTGTGTTCTAGACTATTGGAGAGAGGACCGGGAAATGCCAGGGAGTCGGGATGCCAGGATGCTGACGTGGCACAGCAGAAACGGGTAACATATGAGCTGTAGAGTCATGTCTTGCTGTCCTTGCTGAGAAAGACTAATTTCTGCAAATAAAAAAGAAAGGGAAGTAAAATTGCAGTTTTGCTCAGGTCAGACATAATCCATCAAGGGAAACATTAAAACACTGTCAAGTCCCCAAACCAAGAAAACACTATATTCCAGGGCCTCTGAGACCCTGGACAGTCCCTCTGCAAGCTATAGCCAGGGGGCAAGGGTGTGAGTAAAGACTTCCCTGGAAGAGTTTATGAAATTGGGCTCCGGGATGGCTGGTGGGCCGAAGACAGTTACCTAGCAGATCCTGCTCGGACGTTTTCTGGCCTGCTGCTCCATTGCTTGTAGGCCTTACCTTGTGTTTGCTCTATGTGGGTGTTTAAAGCTTACTCATTTGGATCATCAGAAGATAAACTGAGGCATACTGAAAATCTTAAGAGTTTATTTGAGCAAACATCAGTTCGTGCTGGGCAGCGTCCCATCTAGCAGAGCTCCCGTCTAGGAGCTCCAAGGGGCTGCACAAAATGACAGACTCTCGTAGGCAGAAGGGAGCAGGAGAAGGAAGTTCCGCAAGGCAAAAAGGCAGGTTGGTTGCTGTGAGGTCCCTTTCATTTAGGGGATGCCGGGGTCTCGCAGGGAGATCTCCTTACTGGAACTTATCAGTCTCTGATTGACTAGTTTAAGATGCCATTTCTGGGCAACCCACACCTGTAAGTAAGACTATGCTTGGTGTCATGGGACTCAACCAACTCCATCTGGGGCCTGTCTTATTTTCAACAAGATACATCCAAGAGATTTTGTTGTTGAAGATTTTTTTTTTTGAATTTATTTATTCCTGAGAGAGACCCAGAGAGAGAGAGGCAGAGACACAGGTAGAGGGAGAAGCAGGCTCCCTGTGGGGACCCCAATGCAGGACTCGATCCAAGGACCCTGGGGTCACTCCCTGGGCTGAGGGCAGATGCTCAACCCCTGGCCACCCGGGCACCCTGATACGTCTAAGATGTTAAATGTTGTTTTCTTTCTTTTTCTTCCTCTTTTCTAAGAATTAGCAATATTCCTAATTAATAGTCCTAATTAATATATATTCCTAAAGATTTTGAGATTCTGTAGTTCTGTGACAAGTTTCCTAGAGAAACCCATTTCCTTCTGGTGACCCTGCAAGTCACTAAGGTCCACTTTTGGTCAGCCTGGCTCCAGGCATCCCGACATCCCTTCGTCCCTTCAGAAAATGTCAAGGGCTTTGCAAGAGGATGCGGGACCGGTGGCTGTGGAGCCCCCCACCATTCGGCAGAGCAGCGATTAGACCTCTCTGGCTGTTTCTGCATAGATTTACATCAACTTAAATTATATCAAAGTAAAAAGGTGTTTTCTCAATTTTATTAGCCACGTTCCACCTGCTGGAAGCCCATGTGGCTAGTGGACAGCACAATTGTCACCACGGTTTTCAACATCGCAGGAAGTTTCGTGGGAAAGCACCCTTTCGGACCAAACAAGCCCAACATCCCTGTGCCTGGAATTTATGAGCATCTCATGAACTAAAAGGAAAAAAAAAAAGAAGTTTCCATCCCACGATTTACCCTGAGTGTTTCCTTGAGCAGAGGGTGGTGGAAGCGCAGCCCGTGGAAGCAGAAGAGGCACCTGTCGCCAGGACTCCTTTTGCTCCTAAAGAGGTTCCTGCTTCCTTTTTTCTTTATGAATGTGCTACCTGCTAAAGCAAAAATTTGCTAAATTGCAAAAAAATGTTTCAATACAGACCCCCTCACCACCAGCTCCCTCCCCTCCTGCTTGTGAACACCACTGGGCCAGGTTCTGTGGTCACAAACAAGCCAGGAACCTGATGTGAGGACACCTACTTTAAAGTAAGAGCAGGTGTTGCATGCATCTGAGCTGCCCATCCTCTTTTCCTTACCTCCTGGCACAGACTCCAGGCTAAGGTAATTAAATGATCATTTCGAAATCGGGGAGCTTCAAAGCCACTTCAAACATCTTATTAAAATACAGCATGCAGAAGGGCACACAAGCCACCCGCGGGCACCTCGGTGAACCATCCCCAAGGGAACACACCATACGTTCCTTTGCCCTGTTTTTGGAAAAAGAAATCATAGGGTAGGAGTTTCTTGTGCCTGGTTTCTTTGGTCAATGTTCCTAACAGGCATATGGTTACTCAGGGTTGTATTTTTTTTTTTTTTTCACTTCTATTGCGGTCCTGTATTCCATTGAATAAATATGCCACATCGTGCCCACCTGCTAGGGATAGACATCGGGGCTGATGGAATGACAGGGACATTTCATTCCTTTGACACGCATTTGCAGGTATCCCTCTTCGTTATGCCTCCCAGTACATTTCTTTTCTTTTTTTTAAATTTTATTTTAAAATGAAAGCACCCCGGGGGCAGAGTCTATAACTCAGCTGTCCCTTCTTTACAAATGCAGCATGTAAGGGTTCAAGGTTTTTTGTTTTTAGAAGGAAACAGTGCATTTATAGGACCATCCGGTTTGGACTGGGCAAGCCTGCCACGACACAATGGTGACCATTTTGCACCGTGATACATGCTCACCGGTGACTCCGATGGAGCAACGGTAGGAACTGGTGTGGCGGTGCCTGTACTCCTTCCTCTGTACCTCCAGGACGACTGTACCCTTGCTGCAGTCAGACTCAGTTGCCCCCGTGTCCAAAGACCATGCCAGTCACTGAGTCGCTGGTGGAGAATCAAGGATCTCATCATCTATTTGTGCTCGTAGAGCCACTGCCTTATGAGATAACCTGGAAAAATGACCCTAATATTTGTATGTTAAATGTATCTTTATTTTTTTGATTAATTAATTATGTATTTATTTGAGAGAGAGAGAATGGCAGAGAGGGGCAGAGGGAGAGAGAGAGAGAGAGAGAGAAAATTCTAAGCTGACTCTGCTGAGCATGGAGCCCTACGCGGGAGTTGATCTCCCAAGCCTGAGATCATGACTTGAGCCAAGAGTTGAGCAGGGCGCCTGGGTGGCTCAGTTGGTTAAGCATCTGCCTTCGGCTCAGGTCATCATCCCGGGGTCCTGGGATGGAGCCCCTCCTCCTTCTGCCTTTCTTTTTCTCTCTCTCTCTCATGAATAAATGAATAAAATCTAAAAAAAAAAAAAAAAAGTTGCTCCCTTAAATGTATCTTTTAAAATCCTGATTTGCTAATTAGAAGGAGGGGAAATTTGGTTAGGGGAGAAATAGGTGAGAAAGGGGCAAAGGAGATACCCTATTTCTGCTTCATGGTCAACCTCTCTTATATGAGGCTTTTAAATTATTATTTTTTTAAATCTTGCAGCATAGGTTCTGGACAGATGCCCCAGTCTTCCCCACGAGGAAGAAGAGACCTGAGATCAGGAAGTGGTCTTTTATTCCCACTGTTGGCACATTTGGCCATAAGGGTCTGCTGAGACATTAACTAGAACATGAAGAGCTGAGTGGAGTCAGGGAGAGAGAGGTCTTGCTTTCTCAGCAGGATCTCAAGGCTCGGCTTAAAAACAATCATTAGCAAATAAAAAGGGCGAGGTCTATGCAGCCGGCTACACAGCTCCCAGCAAGCACCTAGCAAGGGAAGCCGTGGGCAGGGAGGGTCTGAGCGGCTTCTGACCCAAGCAACTCAATTTACATGTAAGTTTTACCTTCTGTCTGAGGGAATAGGATGCTTTTTGGCCATTCACATATTTCCAATGTCCAAGCATGGCTGGGGTTAGGGTTTTTAAAAAAACAGTAGATACAAGTAAAAATCCTTAGTGCAAACCACCACGACCCATGTTAGATCTAATTGAATCTGAATCGCTGGGGATGGGGTCCAGGAATCCTTGTTTTTCCGGAAGCATCTGGGAGATAAGATTTCTAACTTTTATTTTATTTTATTTTATTTTATTTTATTTTATTTTATTTTATTTATTTTATTTTATTTTATTTTATTTTATTTTATTTTATTTTTTTATTTTATTTTGGTTTCTAACATTTAGATCTTAATCTCCCCTCACTTCGACTTCCATTTCTTACTTCTATAAATGTCTTTCTTCATGTTGTCCATCTGCTGAACATGTTTCTTGTGAAGTCGATAACCATATTTTACGTGGCAGTTGCAAATCAGTGGTCTCCACAAAAGGACGGGTTTTGCAAGCCTAGTGCCCAAGAAGTAAGCTAATGGTTTTCTCTTTCTTTTTTCTTATCTTTATCTTATTGGCTCTTAATGGAGTTCTTGGTGGTTGCAGTTGCCGGGTGTCTCACTCTTGCAGAAACAGAGCCATTCTTCTGCAGATCCCCTGAAGGAAGGTCTTACTTGTGGTTTGCTATAAGCCAGGGGGGCATTTTTCTGCCAATTCCTGTGATGTTTTTCATAATTGGTCTCTTTCAGAGAAATGTTTCTCAAATGTCATGCTGAACTTTTCCCTCCCTAAAACCCTTGAGTTTCTCCCTCTATCTTTCAGCACAAAGATCAAACTCTTTAGCTTATCTCTTGAGGCCCTGGAGATGTATGTCTCCTGCTGTCTCTTCATACCCCCTCCTCACCAAACCATCTGTTACAGCTCTCTGACTGCACTACCTCTTCCATCTTGGTTCAAGCAAGTCCTCTCTCCAGGGTGACCCCCTACAAATGCCTCAGTCTTCAGAATTAAGCTCTGTTCCAAGAACACTTCTTTGAATGCTTACAGATTCAGATTCTATTTATTTGAGAGACAGCAGAGCACGAGAGAGAGAACACGAGCAGGGGGAGAGGCCAAGGGAGAAGCAGAATCCTCCCCCACCACCACCACCCCAAGCAGGGAGCCGGATGTGGGACTGGATCCAGGACCCTGAGATCATGACCTGAGCAGAAAGCAGACACTTAACCGCAGGTACCCCTGCAACTGTGCTTCTATGGCCTGTAGACTACAGCACTCTGGACTGCCTCCTACATACGTTGGGGGTTCTCTCCTTCTGGACTGCCTAACCTCCTTCAGGGCAAAGCATCTGCTACACGTCCTGAGACACACTGGACACCAAATAAATGGACAATCAGTTGAAGCAGGGTCCCTTCTGGTTGTGCTGGCATGTGGTGGGCTTTACGTAGATGCTCACTGAAAACATAAATAAATAAAATGAGCTGGTTATGCTTTCTATTTCTTGTCTCCTACCTACTACAGATTATATTGGAATCTATTAAAAATGAAGTGGTGTATTTATTTGTCTAAGTATCTGGACACTAGCAGTTGACAGTTTTAATGACACTGTTAATACTGCAAATTTGTGATAGAAATATTTCATCAGTCAATCCACTTTGGTTTTGAAGTATTATCCCGGATGATTCATAGCCACAAAATAACTTACATCTTCTATAGATGTCCTACCCAGTAGTAGGCTAGCTGCTAGCCATGTGTGGTGCATAACCAATTAATTAAATAAATTTAAATATATTTTAAAATTCAGTTCCTCTGGGCCCCTGGGTGGCTAAGTCAGTTAAACATCTGCCTTTGGCTCAGGTTATGATCTCAGGGTCCTGTGATTGAACCCCAAGTTGGGCTCCCCACTCAGCAGGGAGTCTGCTTCTCTCTCTCTCTCTCTCTCTCTCTCTCTCTCTCCCCCTTTGTCACTCCCCACACATGTGTTCCCTCTCTCTCTCTCGTAAATAAAATAAAATCTTTAAAAAAATAAAATAGTAAAATAAAATAAAATTCGGTTCCTCAATCTCAATGGTGTCTGTGTAAGTTTTCAGTAGCCACACATAGCTGGTCGCTGTCATATTGAAAGCACAGACAAAGAATATTAGATTTAAATTAGTTCTGTAGTGACAGGTTCTTAAACTGAAAATTTACCCATTCGCTTTTATTTTGGATAAGTAAAAATTTGAGAAGAAATATGGTAGTCAGAAGTAAATACGCTTCAAAATATGATGAATACTTTTACATAAATCTGCTTCCAGAAACTAAAGGGATTTGCTAAATTAACGCCAAGTAAATATTAAAGAAGATACTCATTAGGAGTTCCCAGATAAAACTCACATTCCATTAAAAAAAAAACTGTAATTTTGTAATTCAGTATGGTGGTGGTTTCCAAGTTAGGGTAAAATAAGCATAATTATAGGATTTGTGTTATTTTACCCCTCTTCACTTAAGCTGATGGTATTTCATAAAGGCGTTTATGGATCCATATAATCTTGTGGGATCACTTTCTTACGTCAGGCTGAGAAACACTAGGGATGTGTAAAACAGAAAATACTAAATGAGATTCATTGAAACCCAACATTTTGGTGCACTTATTCTGAAAGTTTTAATTGACCCTATAGCCTGGCATATGCCATCATGGAAAGCGCCAAGAAAGGGCTGAATCTGCGTGAACACTTGGTGGGACAAGCATTTGAGATGCACGCACACTATATACAACATTATAACAAATAGTGCAGATACTTCCTCGAGCTTTTTTATTGGGTTATTAAAATTTGCTTTAGATAAAGGGAAACGCAGTTTTGAAAATCTGTCCTCTATTGTACTGGATTAAAGCAAGAGGGAATAGAATTGTTTCAGCCATAAAAGCTCAAGCTAGATAAAACTCTGATACCATTTCTGTTGGTTTGTCTGAAATAAGATTTCAGGAGCTTGAAAACTCTCGGGTCACACAGAGTCAGCCTTCGGAGGGTTTTCCAACATAAGATTGCCTCCACCATTGTAAACTCTGTATTAGATTTCTTCTTGTACGAAAATAGGACTTTACTATGGGAGGAAATACAAGGGAAGCAGTAAAGAAGAGAGGTAACGTTTTTCTTTCCCTGCCTGGATCTTACCGTCCTTTCACAGAGAGCTCTAGTTCAAACCATCTCCTTTGGTTACTGACTTTTCTTGGGGGCTCTTTCTTTTCTCCCCTCGAGTGGAGGTCTTCATTGCTGAGCTGATTCCTCCCATCCTCTGTTCCCTTCCTTCCTGCAGGGCATTCGGAGCAATGAGCAGAACTGGCTCGTGTGTTCACGTTGCTCTGTGTCCAGATTCTGAAAAGGGAGCACAGAGGTCACACTGCTAGTGTCAGAATCTGAACACAGGCAGGCACCGAGCTGTTGATTCCAATACTGTATCGCCTCCCCGGAAAAGCACCCTCTGGGTTTCCTTCACATTCAACTAATGTCTTCCCGGTGTGAGGGAGGACAAGGTTTTCCTGTGCCCTCTGTAGGGTCCCTGGCTAGGCCTGAAAGTTAAACTGACTGAGACAAAGATTAACAAGAGAAAAGCATAAAGATTTATTTAATAATAGTCATACATGATACAGGGGCCTTCATAAGGAAATAAAGGCTGGAAGAAACAGACCTGAGTATTTTTATGTGAGGTTTGATCAAAAGTGGGTAGAAATGTGATGGGTCAGATAATATGAGTTAAACGTAGTCAACTGGGGGGAAATTTAGTAAGTTCCGTAGGTTCCTCTCAGAATACCTTAAACTTTGAAGGTAAAGATGGTGCTTCCTTTTGGGGTAGAGGGAGGCACCTCCCCCAGGAGGGCTTTATCACCTGCTTTTGGGGTTTGGAAGAGAGGGGAATGTCACAGTGGCCTTCCACTGGTATTTTCAAACTCCTTTAGCTTAAGATACTCAGTATACCAAGATGCCAAATTTTGGAGTAGTATGTCCTGAACCCCTTCAACAGGCATAAACCATGAGTACGTCCTGAACCCCTTCAACAGGCATAAACTATAAGTATGTCCTGAACCCCTTCAAGAGGTATAAACCATGAGTATGTCCTGAACCCCTTCAAGAGGTATCTTTTTTCCAAAACGATATAAGAATGTAATTGCAAACCCTTACTTCCACCACTGCAACTGGATCCCTGCTATTGTCGGTCCATTCTTAAATCACTAAAGAACTAATTTCATGTTTTAGAGACTTTGTCATCTGACCATCTGCTGACCTAAAATAGAAATACTGAAATCATAAAACGCATTATTTTCAGCAAATAGAGTACAGGGAAAGACGTTCCCACAAGGACATACAGATACCCAATGAGTAGCATGTGAAAAGATGCTGAATATCCTATAGCCATCAAGGAAATGCAAATCAAAGCTACAAGGGGACACTGCTTTACATACATTTGCATGGCCATGGTAGAAAAGGAAATTACCTCATGTGTTGCTGGTGTGAACCTAAAATGGGGCAGTCGCTTTGGAAAACAGGCGGACAGTTCTTCCAGAGGATCGCCTAGAGTTAGACTGTACGTATGATGGAGCAAATCTGCTCCTAGGTATAGACCCAACGGAAATGAAGCACATGTGCGCACAGAAACTTGTGTGCATGTTGGACCCTGGCTCACGGGTGCCAATGTGTCCCGGTGGACGCCCCAGAAGCTCAGACCCCAGACAGGCAGATGCAATTAGCAAGAGGGTTTATTGAACGTTTGCGCAAACGGGCTCTCCGCCTCCGAGGAGGAAGAGAGCCCCGATTAGCAATTACAGGTATCTTTTAAAGGCAAAAGAAAAAAAAACCTGCTTAAAGACAAAAGAACCGCGGGAGTCACATAGCATCCAGGTTATCGATTTCTCAGAAGGTCAACATGAACCTATTCAGGGACATTCCAATCAAGGTGTGGGGGGAAATGGTTTTTTTTATCACAAACAGAATGCTTTTTGTTGCTAAAACTTCAGGAAGGCGCCTGGATGGGCTGCCTCTGGATTAGGGCTGGTCCTACTTACAGGGGGGGTTTCTTCATGCACACGTCCATGGCACCGCCATTTATAATGGGAAAATAATAAATGCAGATATCTAGTAACTGGGGAGTGGGTAAACAAAAGTGATATATCTACACGATGGAATATTACTTGGCAGTAAAAAAGGAATAAAATACTGGTGCGTGCTACAACACCGATGACTCTTGAAAACCTGCTGAGTGAAAGAAGCGAGTCGCTGGAGACCATGTGTTGTATGATTGCAGTTATTCAGACTTGACTGAAGGCTGATCAGTGGTTGCCTAGGGCTAAGTGCAGAAGAGTAAGGAGAGGTTATTCATGAGAGGTTATTCATTATTAAACCCTAATATTCATTAGGGTTTCATTTTGGGGTGTTCTAAACAACACCATTTGGTTGTAATGGTTCCACAACTATGAATATACTAAATTTATGAATATACTAAAATCCCTTCATTTTATGCTCTAAATTTTATGGAATATAAATTATAGGTAAAAAAAAAAAATTTAAGAACCATATGAAAAATAGATCTCAGGGTTGTTTAAATTAGATCTTGACTACAGTAACCCACAGGGCATATTTAGTTTTATGGATTTCTTGGAAACTATTGTAATTCCATATAAATGCTCTTACATTTTAAGCTTTTTGGGTTTTGTGGGTTTTTTTTTTTTTTTTCATTATTTTTTCCTCTCTACTCTGTCAAAGCACAGGCTTAGTACCTGGTTCTTGAAAGAGAAAGAAATAAATACGTAAGGACAAAAGGTCAATTTTATAAATCTTGCGCTGTTACCTAAGTCCCCTGGTCTAGACTTGTGATGGCCTTCCTCACTCCGAGAAACAAGCCTGGTGTTGCTTGAATCAGTCCCTAGGGTGAAAAAAATTCTCCCTTTTCTCTAACCTCTTCTTAAAGCAGAATGATGTAATATGGAGTCAGACAAATGTAGGTTCGGTGGTATCTCTACCTCCTGTAAGCAACTCAGGGCCAACCTGTTAGCTTCTCTGAGCATATTTCTTTCAACTGCCTCCATGTTTTAATCGAATTAAAGTTGATGTATGTCAAGTGCCTGGATTTTAGTAGGTTCTTTTTTTTTTTTTTTTAAAGATTTTATTTATTTCTTTATTTGAGAGACACAGAGAGAGACCAAGCAGTGGGAGAGGGAGAAGCAGACCTCCCACTGAGCAGGGAGTGGAATGCAGGACTTGATCCCAGGACCCTGAGATCATGACCTGAGCTGAAGGCAGATGCTTCACTGACTGAGCCACTCAGGCATGCCTTAGCAGGATCTTGATAGATGCCTTTTCCATATTAACCATGACCCAGCCTTCCCTAAAAGGGCATGGAATAGAACTTAGGACTGAATCTGTGTCAGTACTGGAGTATCTGAAAGACCCTTGCTACTACCACCTTCCTCCTTGAAGGACAAATATCACTCCTACGCCCAATCTTGTGGCTGTTGCCTGAAACCTCACTATTATAGATTCTTTTCAGCAATTCAAAATATTTGATCACTGGGTAAACAAAGATGCCAGTTGGAGTTAAATGTACTTTATACAGTGATATTTCATGCCTATATCAATGTAAGTGAATTTTTCTTCCTTATTAAAACAAAACAATAAAGGCTTTAGTAGTGACATGCCTGGGTGGCTCAGGGGTTGAGCATCTGCCTTTGGCTCAGGGCGTCATCCTGGAGTCCCGAAATCGAGTCCCACATCGGGCTCCCTGAATGGAGCCTGCTTCTCCCTCTACCTGTGTCTCTGCCACTCTGTCTGTCTCTCATGAATAAATAAATCTTTAAAAAAAAAAAAAAAAGCTTTAGTAGTATGGCATGCAAAATCCAAGAGTCACAATAAATACCTAAAGGTGAGCTAGAGCAAACACTGCTTGCTTGGGGTGGCAGCCATGATCATGTATGTGGAGCAGGTCTGTGATTGGGGGAGGGGGGGTGCTTAGTGAAAAAAAAAATTCAGCACCTCCTTCTACCCATCTCATTCCTTCTTCTCTCCCTTGAAGAGCAAATTTGCACAGAACACCACTTTCCAGCCCTCCTACTTTACAAGACTCCATCCACTACATTGGCCCTGATAGAAGATGAGTTTCACAATCTGGCCTTGGCTGGTCCTGACTGTGTCAGTCTTTCCCCTCCATGTGAATCAATCCTGGGTGAATGAGAAAGGACAAGGGATGCAGAAAAGCCTCTTTTCTCCTCTACCCAGGATAATTCAATTCCAATTCTTCAGGAGGGCAGCTTTGGGCCCTTTTAAACCAAGGTTATTATTGCTCAAGGCTCAACTAGTTTGAATGTCCCAGCAGACACACTAACTGGGGGCGGGTGGAGGGGGGTGGGGATTGCTAAAGCATGTTTATCTGAAAACAATGACAACAAAATCCCTACCAACCAAAGATCCTGTAGCTCATCTCACTTCCAATTCACAAAGCATTCTAATTAAGCAAATTTTGTTTCCCCTCTAGGCAAACAAAGCCTCAAATTAGGATGGAATACAAGTAGTTTGAACACATGTGAAAATGAGAGATTCACGTGTTCCAAGGTCATCCTCACAGACTCACAATGGTGCTTTGATGTCACCACTTGAAAGGCCTTGATTTGAATTTAAATTTGTGTGTGCTCAAAATGTTTTGAGTTAAATCACTTAAACCCAAGGTAAACTTTTCTTTAAGAGGAAAACAAAAATTCTAATTTGCTTAATTTAGAAATGTCAGTTTGGTTAATTTATACCCCTAATTATCGGGTTCAAAGACAAAGTCGAAAAGCATAAATTACAGCAGAGTTTTGATACCATTTCCAATAACACGATTGGAAAAAAGTTAATAGAGCAAATGCTGGGCAGATACCTTCAACTGCTTTTGTTATATAGGTCCCTTTTTAAAGTGCAGAGGAATATTTAGATGAGGTTCAAAAAAATATTTGGCAGTATCCTTTTATTTATTGATTTTTTTTTTTTTAGCAGGAGAATTCTGTAGAGGGTTTATTCTCACTGAAATGTAAGGAGGCTGATTTTATGGTTTCAAGATTTCTTCTGTTGTCTAGATGATAAGCTGTGTGAGCATTAGAAGGGCATATTCCTGTATTATAGGCAGAGACATTTACAGAAGGAACCGTAGTATCCGAATGTAAACTCAACATTCTTGTCTTGTTGGGGTAGCAGATATTGCCAAGAAGACTACGAGATTTGCAGATTATAAAACAACTTGGGTTTTAGGAAAGACTTTTTATAAAAGGTGGCATTCATCCGTGAGAGTCCCTCTTTGTCACCATGTGGCTGAAATAATCTTTGATGTATGACATTTCTGGTGATAATATGTCCCAAATATAACTATTGCTTCTCATCGATTTGCCACAGCTTTCCCTCCACCCCTGAGAAAACAAGGTCACACATAGAGACTGAATGCAAACTCAGGTGACCTTCCCATTTCAACTACAGTACTTTATGTTCCATTTCCTATTAAGCCTAATGTTCACTAGATTATCTGTAAAAGAACGGGATTTCTATTTGCTTTTTTTTCCAATCTGGCTTCTGATAGAGGGGACATCTCATTTATTTACCTCAGCCTGGGTAGGGAAAAGCAAAACTCAACTGCTGGGATTACATCAGACTAAAAAGCTTTTGCACTGGGAAGGAAACTGTCAGCAAAATAAAAAGGCAACCTAATGAATGGCAGAAGATATTTGCAAATGATAATCTGATAAGGGGTGAATATCCGGGGGCGCCTGGATGGCTCAGTTGGTTAAGTGATTGACTCTTGGTTTTAGCTCAAGTCATGATCTCAGGGTCCTGGGATTGAGCCCTGTGTTACCTCCACACTCAGAGGGGAATCTGTTTGAGGAGTCTCTCTCTCCCTCTGCGCCTTCTCCCACTCTCATGCGTTCTCTCTCTCTCTCTCTCATAAATAGATCTTTAAAAAGGGGGGAGGACTTAATATCCAAACTAGATATAGAACTCACACAACTCAACACCAAAAACCCCACATAATCCAACTAATAATGGACAGATGACCTAGATGTACATTTTTTTTTCCCCAGAAAATGTACAGAAGGCCAAGAGACACATGAAAAGATGCTCAGGAGCACTAATCATTAGGGAAATGCAAAACCACAATGAGATATCACCTCATCCCATCAGAATGGCTACTATAAAAAAAAAAAAAGAAAAAGATTTTTGCCAATTCTTGATCTTTTGTGCCAGTAGAAGGAAAGCTATTTGGATAAATTTAAAATCCCTTCTGGAGAGCAGGAGGATGGAGGAGTAGGAGGACCCTAGGCTCCCTTCATCCTATGAACACAACTGGATAACTTTCAACTCATCCTAAATACCCCAGCAATCCACCCAAAGACTGACAAAACAAACTCTACAACTAAAAGGAGAGAAGAGGCCACATCTAAGACAGTAGGATGTAAGGAGACACGGTTTAGGGGAGAAAGGGATCACTGATGCTGCAGAGGGGAGGGAGCAGTTATCAGAGAAAAGAGAGAGATTGAGAGAGAAAGAGAGAGAGAGAGGAGCACACAGGGGAATGCACAAGGAAAGTGTTTCCCCATAGCCACTGGCTTGGAAAGCGACAGGGGCTGAATTTCATGACTTCTAGCAATAAGCAGGGCTTAAAACCTGGCGTTGTAAAGGTCAGCAGGCTTGACTGGGATAGAACCTGAAGGGCACTGCACTGCTCATGAAGAGAAAGCAGCCAAACAACCTGGGGGCAGATGACATGGAAACGCCTGGGGCAGACAGGGGCAGATGCTTCGATCTTCTCAGAGCATCTGCCCAGAGCATCTGCCCCAGAGGCAGCCTTCAGGGAGACGCTTCTCCAGGAACATGGCAGTTCACTTGTGCCATGTCCTCCCCACCCCACAGCATAGACACAGAACCTGCAGGAAGCAGTGCAGCACCTACACTAGCTGCCTCACCTGCTTACATTGAGTCCCCCTGTGCCTTTGTGGGATTGTACTTCTCAGTCAAGCCTGCCTCACTCCCAGCGCAGTGGGCCTGTCTCTTAAGAAGACCAGCACAAAGCCTGCCGCCCACTCAAGCCTCCCCACCAGAGAGTTCTGCAGGGCCTCAGATCTGCTGGAGGTGGTGTCAGGGCTCATTTCACAAGCAACTACAGCACATCTAGTTAAAGCTCGCCACATACAGGCCAGGGACCAAACACTGCTCACAAACGCAAGGAGAGCCTCTGCAGATGACTGGCCTGAAGGATAGAGCAGCCACAACACAACACCAGAGCTCATGCAGTACACACCTGGGACACTCCCTGAAGTACCAGGCTCTGGGCACTACATGACCTCTTCTTTTTAAGACCATTACTTTGAGGAGCAGGAGATACAACAGGCTTTTCTAACATACAGAAGGCAGGGACTTAGACAACCATGACAGAGGAATTTATCCCAAATGAAAGGACATGAGACCATAGCTGGACATCTAAGTGAAACAGATGTAGTAAGATGCCTGATGGAGAATTTAAAGCAACAATGCAAATGAATGTCAAAAGAAAGCTGGGGTAGCAATACATATAACAAACTAGACTTTAAAACAAAGACTGTAACAAGAGACAAAGAAGGACACTATTTAATCATAAAGGGGGCAATCAAACAAGTAGATATAAATATTTATGCACCCAACTTGGGAGCACCAAAATATGTAAAGCAGTTAATAACAAACATAAAGGAACTAATTGATAATAATATAACAGTAAGGAACATCAACATCCCACTTACATCAGTGGACACATTATCTAAACAGAAAATGAACAGGGGCCTGCAGGTGGCTCAGTTGGTTAAGCATCTGCCTTCGGCTCAGGTTGTCATCCTAGGGTCCTGGGATTAAGCCCTGAGTCGGGCTCCCTGCTCATTGGAAGCCTACTTCTCCCTCTCCCTCTGCTGCTTTCTCCTGTTTATACTCTTTCTCTCTCTCTCTCAAATAAATAAATACAATCTTAAAAAAAAAAAAGAAAGAAAAAGAAACAAGGAAACAATGGCTTTGAATGACAGATTAGACAAGATGGACTTAATAGATATGTTCAGAATATTCCATCTTAAAACAGCAGAATACACATTATTTTCAAATGCACATGGGATATTCTCCAGAATTGATCACATATTAACCCACAAAACAGTCCTCAACAAATGCAAAAAAGCAGAAGTGCTACCAAGTACTTTTTCTGACCACAATGCTATGAAACTAGAAGTCAACCACACACACACACACACACAAATCTGGAAAGACCACAAATACATGAGGTTAAACAACATGCTACTAAACAATGAATGGGTCAACCAGGAAATTAAAAAAAAAAATACATGGGAACAAATGAAAATGCAAACACAGTGGTTCAAAACCCTTAGGATGCAGCCAAAGCTGTTCTAAGAGGGAAGTCTATAGCAAGACAGGCCTACC
This sequence comes from Vulpes vulpes, assembly GCF_048418805.1. Classification (NCBI taxonomy): domain Eukaryota; kingdom Metazoa; phylum Chordata; class Mammalia; order Carnivora; family Canidae; genus Vulpes; species Vulpes vulpes. Next base: position 34,571,931 of record NC_132789.1, on the reverse strand, counting down.
TTAAGAAGCAAGAAAAATCTCAAATAAGCAATCTATCCTTAACACCTAAAGGAGCTAGGAAAAAAAGCAAACAAAACCTAAATCCAGAAGAAGGAAAGGAATAATAAAGAGTAGAGCAGAAATAAATCACATGGAAACTAAATGATAGAACAGATCAATGATAGCAGGAGCTGGTTCTCTGAAAAAAAAAATCAAGAAAAATGATAGACCTTTAGCCAGACTTATCAAAAAGGAAAGAGAAAGGACCTCAATAAATAAAATCACAGGCTGTCTGGGTGTCTCAGTTGGTTAAGTGTCCAACTCTTGATTTCAGCTCAGGTCACCATCTCAGGGTCGTGAGATTGAGCTCCATGCTCAGCAGGGAGTCTGCTTGGGATTCTCTCTTCCTCTTCCTCTGCTCCTCTCACCTGCTCTCTCTCTTTCTCTCTTGCAAATAAGTCTTTGAAAGATTAATAAAAAATAAAATAATATTAAAAAATGAGGGAAGGGTAATAACACCAAAGAAATACAAATAAGAGAATATTATGCAAAACTATATGATAACAAATTGGACAGCCTAGAAGAAATGGATAAATTCCTAGAAACATATAAATTACTATAACTGAAACAGGAAGAAATAGAAAATTTGACTGATAACCAGTAATGAAATTGAATCAGGAAAAAAAAAAAAAAAAACTCCTGGAAAACAAAAGATCCAGGACCAGATGGCTTCACATGCAAATCTAAATAAGGATTAATACCTATTCTTCTCAAACTATTCTAAAAAATCGAAGAGGAAGGAAACTTCCAAATTCATTCTATGAAGCCAGCGTTATCCTGATACCAAAAGCGGACAAAGACATCACTAAAAAAGAGAACTATAGGCCAATATCCCTGGTGAACATAGATGCAAAAATCCTCCACAAAATACCAGCAAACAGGATCCAACCATACATTAAAAAATCATTTGCCATGATGAAGTGGGATGTATTCATGGGTGGCAGGGCTGGTTTAATATTTGCAAATCAATCAACATGATACACCACATTAATAAAAGAAAGGATAAGAACCGTATGATCATTTCAATAATGCAGAAAAAGCATTTGGCAAAGTGCAACATCCATTCATGATAAAGATCCCTCAACAAAGTAGGTTTTGAGGGACCAAACATAGTAAAGTCCATATATGAAAAACCCACAGCTAACATTGTTCTCAATTGGGAAAAACAAGCTTTCTCCCTAAGGCCAGAAACAATACAGGGATGACCACTCTCACCACTTTTATTCAACATAGTACTGGAAGTCTTAGGCCCAACAAGCAGACAAGAAAAAATGAAAAGAATCCAAATTGGTAAGGAAGAGGTAAAACTTTCATTAATTGCAGAAGACATGATATAGAAAACCTGAAAGACTCCACCAAAACACTACTAGAACTGATAAATGAATCGAGTCAAGTTGCACAATACAAATTTTTTTTTTTAATTTTTATTTATGATAGTCACACACAGAGAGAGAGAGAGGCAGAGATACAGGCAGAGGGAGAAGCAGGCTCCATGCACCGGGAGCCTGACGTGGGATTCGATCCCGGGTCTCCAGGATCGCGCCCTGGGCCAAAGGCAGGCGCCAAACCGCTGCGCCACCCAGGGATCCCCAAGTTGCACAATACAAAATCAATATACATAAATCTGTTGAATTTCTACATACCAGAAATGAAGTGGAAAGAGAAATTAAGAAAACAGTTCTAATTGTACCCAAAATAATAAGATACTGAGGAATAAGCCTCACCAAAGAGGTGAAAAACCTATACTCTGAAAACTGAAAAGCCCTAATGAAAGAAATTGAAGACCCAAAGAAATGGAAAGACAGTCCATGCTCACCGATTGGAAGAACAAATATCATTATAATGTCGATGTTATCCAAAGTAATCTACACATTTAAATGCAATCCCTATCAAAATACCAAAGCGTTTTTCACAGAACCAGAACAAACCTAAAATTTATATGGAACCACAAAAGACCCCAAATAGCCCAAAGCAGTCTTCAAAAAGCAAAACAGAGCTGGACACATCACAATTCTGGACTTTAGGTTGTATTAGCAAAGCTCTAGTCATTAAAACAATATGGTACCAGCACACTAACAGACACATAGATCAATAACCAGAATAAAAAAAAAAAAAAAACTCAGAAATGAACCCACAATTATAAGGTCATTTAGTTTTTGACAAAGCAGGAAAGAATATCCAATGAGAAACAGACCAATAAATGGTGTTGAGAAAACTGGATGGACACATGCAGGAGAATGAAACTGGACCACTTTCTTACACCATACATAAATATAAACTCAAAATGCTTTAAAGACCCAAATGTGAGACCTGAACCCATGAAAATCCTAGAAGAGGACATAGGTAGTAACTTCTTTGACAGAGGTCTTAGAAATTTCTTTCTAGATATGTATCCTGAGGCAAGGAAAATAAAAGCAAAAATAAACTATTGGGATTAAATCAAAATAAAAAGCTTCTGCACAGTGAAGGAAACATTTAACAAAACTAAAAGGCAACCTATAGAGTAGGAGAGGATATTTGCAAATGATATATCTGACAAAGGTTTAGTATCCATAATACATAAAGAACTTATAAAACTCAGCACTCAAAAAAACCCAATAGGGCAGCCTGGGTGGTGCAGCGGTTTAGCGCTGCCTGCAGCCCAGGGCATGATCCTGGACACCCTGGATCGAGTCCCACATCGGGCTCTCTGGGTGGAGCCTGCTTCTCCCTCTGCCTGTGTCTCGGCCTCTCATTCTCTCCCTGTGTCTCTATGAGTAAATAAATAAAATATTGAAAAATAAAAAATGGGCCAGTAAAAATGGTCCAGTTAAAAATGGGCCAAAGACATGAACAGACATTTTTCCAAAGAAGACATCCATCTGAGCATGACAAGATGCAATGAGATATCATGTTGGAATGGCTAAAATCAATTATACAAGAAACAGGTGCTGGGAGGATGTGGAGAAAGGGGACCCTCGTGCTCTGTTGGTGGGAGTGCAAACTGGTGCAGCCACGGTGGAAAGCAGTGTGGAGGCTCTTCCAAAATTCAAAAACAGAACTACCCTATAATCTAGCAATCATATTACTAGGTATTTACCCCAAGAGTAACTGTGAAGCCACCACCCTGACTCACACTATGAATGTCTCTGGCTCTCTCTGTTCATATTCCCCTCTCCCCTTCTCAGGGAGGTTACTGAATTTGGTGTTCATCATTTCTGTCTTTACTATTTTTTTTTAAGATTTTATTTATTTATTGAAGAGAGAATGTGAGAGAGAGTATGAATGGGGGGGGGAGAAGCAGAGGGAGAGGGAGAAGCAGACCCCCCTCCATTGAGCAGGGAGCCTGACATGGGGCTCAATCCCAGGACCCTGGGATCATGACCTGAGCTGAAGGCAGATGCTTAACTGACTGAGCCACCCAAGTGCCTCTTGTCTTTACTTTTTATGTCTTTACTAAATATGTATGGCTCCCTAACAAAAACTACATTATTTTTTGCATGTCTTAGAAATTTAAAAAATATTATCGTATTTATATCCTTCATAAACTTGCATTTATGATAAAAATATATTTGTGGGTAAATGCATGTTGATACACAAAGAATAAAAGAAATACTGAATCAAAAGGGTATACGCACCCCTGTTTATATCAGTGTTATCTACAATAGCCAAATTATGGAAAAAACCCAAGTGTCCATCAACTGATGAATGGATAAAGATGGATAAAGATGGGGTGTACGCAAGCGCGCGCACGCACACACACACACTGGAATATTATTCAACCATAAAAAAGAATTAAACTTTGCCATATGTCATGACATGACATGGCTAGAGTGTATTTAGGTTAAGCACACCAGAGGAAGTGGAAAAGAGTTTATTATTTTAAAAGACAGGTAGGGCATAGCAGACGGAGCCTCTGAGAGACTTAGGGAAGGGAAATGAGTCTCGTCGTTGCTTGGGGCCAATGGTTTATGTTGGAAGAGCGTGTAGGGTACACATTCCTCTATGAATCCAGGATAGGGTCCGGTCAAAGGCAAGTGCCAGGCAAACAACAGGGGTTCATCCATAAATTACACAAGGCAGGGGTACTGATGCCATAGTCTGTGGAGGTTTATTCGAAGCTAATGTCCTGGAACATGTTCAGGATCTGGTTTTTCTTGGGTGTTACGAGGTGTCTGAGGGCCTAGGACAAACTCAGAGAATGACTAACTCACTTGCTTCTCCTTTGAAATGGGAACGAGCTTCTTGGGCTCATTCAGAGGCAAAACACAGAAGGTGAGTAAATGCAACCTAGCAGAAAAAGAGCAGAGCTGGAGCCTTTCCCAGAGTCCCCTGGTGTCATAGAACCTCAGCAGTCTTCATAGAAATAGCCTTTCATTTTGTGCGATCATACTCCATATAGACACACACGCTGCCTATCTGTATCCGTATCAGTCTGCAGGTGCCTCCGTCCTTGCCTGTACATCACAGCAGCCACACAACTAGCATAGGGGAGCAGATCCCCAGGACAAATGTAACGAGGCCATCACGAAGGCCAACTCATTAATGAGTTTGCCTCAAGTTTGCCTTGTGTAGGTAACAGTGTGTTTTGCAAAAGGCTTAGAAAGCATGGCTGCATGATGAAGAAGTGCTCAGGTGAGAGAGCCGTCGTTTAAATATGAACAAAGTGCAGAGAGAGAGCATGGGGAGACCATTTTAATGGGGGGCAGGTGTTCAGGAAAAGCCCCTCTGAGTGAAGTGGTCTGTAAGTTGAAGTCTGAGTAAAAACGATGAACCTGCCCCTCGAAGGCCCAGGGGAAGAGTGGGGTCAAAGGAAGAGAAGCTGCCAAATACAAAGCTCCGTGATGAACGTGAGTTCATAAATTCAAGGAAAGAAAGCCAGGCCTGAAGTCAGGGCCAAGGGTAGGACACCGGGGTTGGCTTAGGGCTTTATAGGACTTGGTAAGGGTGTGGGATATTTATTTATTTATTTATTTATTTATTTATTTATTTATTTATTTATTTATTTTTCATTTATTCATTTATTTATTTTGGGGTGTGTGTGTGGGATTTTATGCTAAGAGCAGTGTAGGCCACGAGACGTTTCAAACAAGGGGATGACATCTGATTTTTTTTTTTTTTTTTGTAATTTTTTAAATCAGTGCCCCTTCTATGTGGAAATTGCACGGTAGAATTTTTTTTGATTACTTAACAGATAAAGTCATTAAAGAACTCTGTTTCACTATGTATACTCTACGTATGTGCAATCGAGAGCCACTACCATTTACTATCACAGTTATTTCTCATTTTTTAAAATTTTTTAAAGATTGTATTTGTTTCTTCATGAGACACAGAGAGAGAGAGAGAGGCAGAGACACAGGCAGAAGGAGAAGCAGGCTCCCTGCAAGGAGCCTGATGTGGGACTCGATCCTGGGATCTCTGGGGTCACGCCCTGCGCCGAAGGCAGAGACTCAACCACTGAGCCACCCAGGAGTCCCTATTTCTCATTTTATAAAAATATTTTTGAATTGAAAAAAAAAATATTGCTATTTTGGCTTGATATTATTAATGCAAATATATTATTTGCATACTTGATATTATTAATGCAAATATATTGATATTTTGGGAGAATGGTACTCACCTGATTAGGATTATAGAATATTCTTCTGCTCAGTGTACGTCATGAAAGACTAGAGATAAAAAATGTGCTGTTGTTGCTTCTGTTTGTTCTGGGTGTTTGTATGTTTGGTTGGTTAGTTGACTTTGCAGAAAGGTACTTGGTGGACCAGTTGCCCAAACTGTTTTTCTAGCTCACATTTGGAAAGCCCAACACTAAGAGTTTCGATTGTATCTAACTGGCTGTGTTTTCATGCAGAGGAAGGCAGGAGCTAAAAATAAATAAATAGAGGGATCCCTGGGTGGCTCACCGGTTTAGCGCCTGCCTTTGGCTCAGGGCGTGATCCTGGAGTTCCGGGATTGAGTTCCGCGTTGGGCTCCCGGCATGGGGCCTGCTTCTCCCTCCTCCTGTGTCTCTACCTCTCTCTCTCTCTATGTCTATCATAAATAAATAAATAAATAAATAAATAAATAATAAATAAATAAATAAATAGATAAATAGGAAGGCAGGAGCTGTCGACTCCAAGGTTCCAGGGATGGCCAGCAGTTGTGTGAATCACACCTACTATCGGACTGTGGGACAGGCTGGGCCTCTGGCCACGTTGAGGAATACACAGTGCCCCTAAATGCACTCAAATTCAATGTTTTGAAATCCTTGGGCTTACTTGGCCCACAAGCCACAGATCAGGGTTCCTTGTCTGAAGATATTTAGAGCTTCTGAAGGACCAAAGTGACAAAATGGATGGCGGGGAGAGAAAAGTATGTCATTCTAGAAATTTCAACAATGTAGTTTCTCTGTTTCTTCGAAGAGACAAGGATCCTCTTGTCTGATTGGTGACGGGCAAGTACAGAAGCACGAAAGGAAGCTTTTGGCATACCGGCTGACCTTAAGACAGGAAGGATTTTCTGTTAGTAGGCCGTGGTTGCGTTTACCCTCGCAGAGCCAGGTTGGCGTCTGGAAATGTTTTAATTCCCTCTTATTTGTGTTGCCGTGTTATTTAACGTGTGAACAAGGATGATGTTTGGGACATAGACTGGTTTTACGGATGTTAGTGCACCAAGCAAGTCCTGTATAGGCCTTTCTGTCCCACTATGAACTCAACTAATATGATTTTTACTGTGGCTCGTGGTTTGAATGTCATTAAAAATCAATGTTTAAGGTAAAGGGACTCGAGGGCTGAGTCATAGCAGATGTTACCTTGTTCTGTGCGACGTCCAGGGATGAGGGGTGCATCAATATGCAGGTTGTCCCCCATTCCCTCTGGGCAGCAAGGTGAGAGACTAGAGCAGTCAAAGGCTGACAGGTACACCCAAGTGGCTGCCGGACTTGAGCAGTACAGTTATTGAAGTATATTGGTAATGCAGTGAGACGGAATTTCTTTTTAAAGATTTATTTATTTATTTATTTATTTATTTATTTATTTATTTATTTATGATAGACATAGAGAGAGAGAGAGAGAGAGAGGCAGAGACACAGGAGGAGGGAGAAGCAGGCCCCATGCTGGGAGCCTGACGCGGGACTCGATCCGGGACTCCAGGATCGCGCCCTGGGCCAAAGGCAGGCGCTAAACCACTGAACCACCCAGGGATCCCCAGTGAGACGGAATTTTGATGAAGACAGCTAATTAATTGAAGAGACAAAATGACTTTCAGAGGGAGGGGCCTGCTGCTTTCATTGCTTGATGCCAGAGAGATAATCCATTCTACTTTTCCAGATAGACCACAAATAAGTAATCAGATTTTCTTCTTCTTTTTTTTTTTTAATGACCAACTGTTGTGACACCTGAGATTGATTTTGAATCCCTGAAGATTTAATACCCTTTAGGTTGTACAGAAGCCATCACAGTGGAGAATGTTGACTATTTTATTCTAACCCTTTGACAATTAGTTACCTACCTTTGGCACCTAAATCAACTTCTACTGATAAAGAATTGTCATTAACCAGGATATTTCATCTTCCTCCCCGCCACCCCAGGGTAATTCTTTAGTGTTTTTACATACAGTGTCTAATAATCACTGAGTTTTTGTTATTTTTGACCATAGTATCCCAATGTCACTTTTGATGCAATCTAGGCCCTTTCCATGACATAAGGCTTATGCCGTGGTAGAGAACATCGAGAAGAAACGTGCTCATTAACATTTCATGAGAGAGGCTATTCGTAACATGAACATTCGTCAGGCTGGATTTTCAACAGAAGGAGTAGATATTTGTTCCAAAGTGCATAAGAGCAAATGGAAACAATCCCAAGACCTAGTTAAGATTTGGGAATATGCATGGGTATGAAACGTAGGAGCGAAGTCTACACCAATACCGTAATATTTGTACTATTGAAGTGAGTAGTGGCATTAATGATGCTCCTTCAACTGCATTAGCTCTTGATGATAGAGTCTTCTTGACAAGGCCGATGAGAAAAGCCGTCTCCAGCCACAGGTCTGTCTCGAGATTAGCTGACAGCATTCAGCAGTGAGAGGCTGACTTACTCTTGTGAGAAGAGCGGGAGATGGGGCTGATGGTTGAGTCGGCCACAGTGGGTCGCCCCGCGTGATTGTCCTGAGAGGGAGGCCTGGCACGAACATAGGAAACAAGGTTCTGTGCGCTTCATGTCGCATCAGAGCACGGGAAAGCGAGGTGCTCTGCAAACTGAGGTGATGGTAAGGGTTTGGGTTGGGTTTTTTTTTTTTTTTTGATTGATTGATCATATTTATCAGATGACAGGAAAAGCATTTTTTTTTAAAAAAAGCATTCTGATGCCAGAAAAGCATTAAAAACATGTTGTGGACGTGCTATTGACAAGTCAGGCATGGTCTCGTTCGGATGAATCTGCAGTCACCTGGGATTCATGATGTTTTCTGTCTTATCCAATAACTCTTAAAAATTAGAAGTCCGGGAACATCAGCAGATGATAGAAGTGGTCTTGATATTACCAGGCATCGAAGGGGAAGGGCTAAAGGGCAGGCATGGGTTAAAGTTGAGCCTTTCACACTCCCCCCAGAAAACCTACCCCTCCAGAGGAATAGCCCTAAAAAGCTATTTGCAAATCAGTGTTCTGCTCCATTGTCTTTAAGAATTGTTTTTATGAAGGGATTTATGATCGCCTTTTGTAGCCTACTCAGATTTGGGGAAATGCAGGATGCTGAGGGGTATAAGGAGTGATGATGTAGTAAAACAGCTAAGATTCTGATTATGGTGCACGTGTCGCTTGGATCACCATCGAATGAAATGAGGCTTTCTCCCTCCCTACTCAGTGACCCTGTTGTTTTTTGTTTTTTGTTTTTTTTCCTAAATCAATTCTTTATTTAGGTAACAAGTTGGTTATGTTCACTGCATTGTATGAAACATCACAATACCGTACCGGAAAGGTACCCTCAGTACCGGGTTGGATCGGAGCGGACAATTTGAACCATAAACCATTTCACGTTCTTCATTCCCTATCTTTGTACAACCCCCCCCAAACCCAGTAAAGGGGCAGATAGGAGAACCTCTTTTGCAAGGCCTAGCAGAGCAGAGGGGATTGCTTCTGTTGCCTTTTGCTAATTTGTTTTCCAATGTTAACTCGTTGTGAGAGCTCATTTGTTGTGTGTGCCATCTAAACCTTTTTTGGGGAAATAGGGTTTTCCCCCTAAGATTGATAGCGCCTTTTGTCTCTTTCTCGCCTGTTGACTTTGGCATAGCAAATACAGAAACGAGGGACAGTCCACATTCGGAGTTCCTGGTCTGTGAAACGGAGCAGGGGGCGGGGGATAAAGCAAATGTACCAAGTGCCGTCAGGAAGATCATTATGGGGGGGGGGGTGGGCATCTTCGGGGGATGCCAGCAAAGTGGACCTGGCAGGTGCGCAGGCACCAAGATGTTGCTATGGACATCTTGCCACGGAGCAGGTCTTGCCATCGTGCCACAGAGCACATCTTCACAATGACCTCAGCTGTGCACTTACCCAGATCATGAGTTTAAGAAAGGGATTTCTATCCACTCCTGCAGTTTTTAGTTTTGCCTTTTATATTTAAAAGAAAGTATTCTTACATCTCTCAAGAACAGGTATCTTTTGAATAATTTGTTAAAAATACACATCAGACACCAGTCACCTTTACATTCCTCTTAGTCTGCCTTGAACAGCGCAGATCTAACTACAGCAAAGAACCTTAACATCGAAGTTTTCGGTGAGAGCCCTTCGGGGAAAGCTTTGGGATCAAGCAAGGTGGCCAGTAGGAGCAACGGTAAAAAATCGGGAGTAAAACAGGTGGCAGGAAATAGCACAGGGAGGAAAACTTTGTAAAAAGAGACACTTGCCCGTTGAAGATGCTCCTTGTATTCATTGCTCTTTTTTCCTCTATTACTAGACATTGGTTTTTCTTCCACAGAGTAAGACCACCTGGTTATCTGGGAGCTTCTGCTTCTGCTAATTATAGTGTGGCCTAGGATATGCATTTTTGTGTTGTCTTTAAGGCTTAAAAATAAATTAGGTAGTGGCTCTAAAGAAAATGTAGTAAGCCCCACCTTCCTACTGACTTTTAAGTCTTTGTCATGGGTATGTGTATTAGGGCTAACTGGGCTTTATTTCTCATGAACAGCAGAGTACTGAGTACCCAGCTGAGCCGAGAACTCATGCTTAGAAGCATGATCTCTTGGTACCTGGGTCTCAATTACTCTGATAACACGGTGATAGGTTAAGTAGATCTGCAAACGAGAAAACTGAAAGGGGGGTTACATGTTGGAGAGACTGAGGCCGACCACGGGGGTAACACCACCTGCCTATGGAGGCTGGTCACCAGGGGCCCAGGAGCTTTCCTGCATCAAGGCCTCTGCGACTCGTGGGGTACAACACGGTGCACAACTCGCCCCGGTAAACTGGCCCCTAGACGCGCCTGTTTACAAAGGATGTGAGGCAGCTACTTAGATTCACATCAGGACTTAAAAGATTACTGAGACGCAGGAAGGTACTGAGAAAGCGGCCTTCGGGACCCTGGCCCATCCTAGGACCGTCCCAGCAGAACCGTCAGGCTCAAGGCCAGGCCGGAATACTGCTGCTCTCTGGACGGCGGGGTACATGCAACGTCACACCACATGCACTCCTGGATTTTTCAGGTAGTACAGCTTTAAAAAAAAAAAAAAACAAAAAAAACAAACTAAAAGAATAAAAAACCCCAAAACCCACCAACCAGTTCTAATACCACAAGTTGAGACTTAACCTGTTAGCACTAACATTTTGAAATAATTCCACTAAAATGATGCTTAACCTAATACAACCATCTCCTGTCCCCAAAATAGTATTTGCTATTTCAAACGGCTTACCAAAAAAAATGTATCTGATAATTTTGAGGTAAACGTCTTTATTTTCTTACACAACCAAAAATCGTAAACTGTTTTAGCAGGTTACTATTTTAACAGGTCAATAGTTTAGTCCTTATGTGCAGTTTTCACATTGTTTTACTTGGTATTCAAAAAATGTAGTTTAACATATTGTAGACACTCTCAGTATTGCTGCGTTCTTTGTCATCTTACTCCGTGTAATATAACCACGTTCAGAGTTATTCTTGTGTATTTACAGTGAGTAAAAGTGAACAGACCCAATCCTGCCTCTCCCTGCCCCCCCCCCCCGCCCCCATTAAAAAGGAAAATAAAAAGACAAGATGAAATCAGGAAGGGAAACACTAATCACTGGAGTGTGGGGATGCAGACGTTGGCTTTCTGCATTCACCCTCCATGCTACAGGAAAACTTGGAGACCACTGCCAGTTATCTCCCGACACCGCTCAAGAAGCTCCAGTAGACTTCTGAATCTGTTCCTTTAAAATTAGGATGCTCTGCCTCTGCTCGGGGGGCAGCATGGCAATCTGATCTGCAGTTAGCTGAAGAACCTGCATGATCAGAGCTGCCTTTTCCTGATCCTGTGGAGTTACCTGGCTCTGCCCAGGGCTGAAACTAGGCTGGCCTCCACCTTGCTTGCCTGCCCCCTGCATGCCCACTGCTTGCATGCCTGCCCCCTGCATGCCCCCTCCCTGCATGCCTGCCCCCTGCATGCCCCCTCCCTGCATGCCCGCCCCTTGCATGCCCCCTCCCTGCATGCCTGCCCCTTGCATGCCCCCTCCTTGCATGCCTGCTCCCTGCATGCCAGCTCCAGGATTTCCCACCCCTGAAATGCCCGACACCTGTCTGGGTCCCTGAGGACCACCCGCCCCCATGTTAATGGGCCCGGGCCCCTGGATTCCCCCAGTCATTGGGCCTCTGGAACCGGGGCCGGGGCCGGGTCCGGGTCCGGGTCCCCGCATCTCCATCCCTCTCGCGTCCATGCCTCTGGCTTCCATCGCACAGGTCTCCATCCCTCTTCTCTCCAGCACTCTGGTCTCTAGGACTTCCGTCTCCATCCCTCGAGAATCTCTGCTCCCTCTGCCATCCATGGGGAGCCCCCTCTGATCCATCATGGGCCCCCGGGGCTCTCCCATCAGCAGTCTGGGGTCGGCGAGGGGCCCGCCCCGCAGGTCGTGCGAGTCTCTGGCGTGGCCGGACGCGTGGTGCAGGGGCGGGCCCAGGTAGCCTCGGGGCTCCACCTCCCCGGTGACCGAGAGCAGAGTCCCCCCGCGGGGGTCGTTCGGGGCGTCCCCCAGCAGCCCCCGAGGAGGGAGGCCCCCCGCGGCCATGGGCCCCCGCGGCAGGGGCGCCCTGGGGTCGGCCATCTGCACCTGGCCGCGCTCCAGGGGCCCCACGCCGGGCATCCCCACCTGCGGCTGCATGCCGCCCGCGGGGAGCGCGGCGGGCCCGGGGCCCGGCCCCGCGGCGGACAGGGGGCCCGGCGCCGGCATGCCGGCCTGGATCGGGGTCTGCATCAGCGGGGGGATGTCCTTCACCGGCCTCCGCGCCAGGTGCGGCGGCTGCGGGGCGGCGGGGCTCTGCTGGGCCAGCAGGACGGCCGGGGCGGCGGGGCCGGGGCCGGGGCCGGGGCCGGGGCCGGGCTGCGCCTTGCCGGGCAGCAGCGGCGTCACGTGGACCTTGCGGTGCAGGATCCTGAGCGCCAGGTCGGGGTCCATGATGCGCATGACCACCTGCGCCTGCAGCAGCGCGTAGGCCAGCTGCGGGTTCTGCAGCAGCATGCTGCGCGCTTCCTGGTGGCTGTTCTGCACGCACAGCTTCATCTGCTTCATGAGCTCGAACATCTGCTCGGGCGGCAGGCTGGCCACGGCGCGCGTGATGGACTCGGGCGCGTCCTCGGGGTCGATGGGGTCGCCGTAGGGCGAGTCGACGACGGGCGCGGCGGGGCCCAGGCTCTTGAGCTCCTCCTTGTTCTTCTCGCTCGCGGCGTTGTCCACGCGCAGCGCGCGGCCGCTGAACTCGCGCCCGTTGAGGTTGCGCATGGCGCTCAGCGCCGTCTCCTGGTCCTGGTACTCGCAGAAGCCGTAGCCCTTGGGCTTGCCCGTCTCGCGGTCGTACACCAGCCGGAAGCTCACCACCGAGCCCACCTCCGAGAAGATGTCCTTCAGCTGCTCCTCCGTCGCCTCGTACGGGATGTTCCCCACGAACACGGAGCGCAGCGACCGGTCCATGGCCGGGTCCCGCACCGCCAGGCTCGACATGGCTCCCGGCGGCCCGGCGCGGCGGCGGCCGGCGCTCGTCCTCGGCGGCCTCGCTTCCGCCGAGCAACGGAAGCCGACGGCCGGCGTCCTCCCGGAAACCGCCGAGACGCGGCCCGACCGTTCCGCCCGCCCCCGCGAGTGCGTCCGCTGGTGCCCTCCGACGGCGCGCCTTTCGCCAGGCTTCCCACCGCGAGCCGCCGCGGCCGCCCGGAACGGCCCCCGGAGGGCTGACCGCAGTAAAGATGGCCGCAGCGGCTTCGCCGTGGGCGCCGGGAGCGGACGTCGCCGCGACGTCACGGCGCTCTGGAGGCCGTTTGCCCCGCGGGAAACCGCCACCGACGGGGGCTTCCCCGCTCCCTGCCGGGGCGTGCGCTCGGTTTGCTGCGGGGCCGACCCCGGCCGCGCCCGCCTCTTGTCGGCCCAGGTCGCGGGCACCCAGTATGGGCGTCCCACGGGGCCGGGCCTTGCTCCCGCACACGCGGCGGCTCGCTCTGCAGGACGGGGCTCCCCGACCCGACGGTGACCCCGCCCGAAGGTGCTCCCCGACCCGAGGATGCTCCCCGACCCGGGGCTCCCCGAGCTGACGCTGCTCCCCGACCCGACGCTGCTCCCCCACCCGGCGCTCCCCGACCTGACGCTGCTCCCCGACCCGGGGCTCCCCGACCCGACGCTACTCCCCCACCCGGGGCTCCCCGACCTGACGCTGCTCCCCCACCCGGGGCTCCCCGACCTGACGCTGCTCCCCCACCCGGGGCTCCCCGACCTGACGCTGCTCCCCCACCCGGGGCTCCCCGACCCGACGCTGCTCCCCGACCCGGGGCTCCCCGACCCGACGCTGCTCCCCGACCCGGGGCTCCACGACCCGACGCTGCTCCCCGACCCGGGGCTCCCAGACCCGACGCTGCTCCCCGACCCGGGGCTCCCCGAGCTGACGCTGCTCCCCGACCCGGGGCTCCCCGAGCTGACGCTGCTCCCCGACCCGGGGCTCCCCGACCAGACGCTGCTCCCCGACCCGGGGCTCCCCGACCCGACGCTGCTCCCCCACCCGGGGCTCCCCGACCCGACGCTGCTCCCCGACCCGGGGCTCCCCGACCCGACGCTGCTCCCGACCCGGGGCTCCCCGACCCGACGCTGCTCCCCGACCCGGGGCTCCCCGACCCGACGCTGCTCCCCGACCCGGGGCTCCCCGACCCGGGGCTCCCCGACCTGACGCTGCTCCCCCACCCGGGGCTCCCCGAGCTGACGCTGCTCCCCGCCCCGGGGCTCCCCGAGCTGACTCTGCTCCCCGACCTGACGCTGCTCCCCGACCCGGGGCTCCCCGAGCTGACGCTGCTCCCTGACCCGGGGCTCCCCGACCCGACGCTGCTCCCCGACCCGGGGCTCCCCGACCTGACGCTGCTCCCCGACCCGGGGCTCCCCGACCTGACGCTGCTCCCCGACCCGGGGCTCCCCGACTCGGGGCTCCCCGACCTGACGCTGCTCCCCCACCCGGGGCTCCCCGAGCTGACGCTGCTCCCCCACCCGGGGCTCCCCGACCCGACGCTGCTCCCCGACCCGGGGCTCCCCGAGCTGACGCTGCTCCCCGACCCGGGGCTCCCCGACCTGACGCCGCTCCCCGACCCGGGGCTCCCCGAGCTGACAGTGCTCCCCGACCTGGGGCTCCCGAGCTGACGCTGCTCCCCGACCCAGGGCTCCCTGACCTGATGCTGCTCCCCGACCCGGGGCTCCCTGGGCTGACGGTGCTCCCCGACTCCATGCTCCCCCAGCTGATGATGCTTCCTCACCCGGTGCTCCCCGAGCTGACGCTGCTCCCCGACCTGACGCTGCTCCCCGACCCAGGGCTCCCCGACCCGACGCTGCTCCCCGACCCGGGGCTCCCCGACCCGACGCTGCTCCCCGACCCGGGGCTCCCCGACCCGACGCTGCTCCCCGACCCGGGGCTCCCCGAGGTGACGCTGCTCCCCGACCCGTGGCTCCCCGAGCTGACGCTGCTCCCCGACCCGGGGCTCCCCGACTCGGGGCTCCCCGAGCTGACGCTGCTCCCCCACCCGGGGCTCCCCGACCTGACGCTGCTCCCCCACCCGGGGCTCCCCGAGCTGACGCTGCTCCCCCACCCGGGGCTCCCCGACCCGACGCTGCTTCCCGACCCGGGGCTCCCCGACCCGATGCTGCTCCCCGACCCGGGGCTCCACGACCCGACGCTGCTCCCCGACCCGGGGCTCCCCAACCCGACGCTGCTCCCCGACCCGGGGCTCCCCGAGCTGACGCTGCTCCCCCACCCGGGGCTCCCCGACCCGACGCTGCTCCCCGACCGGGGCTCCCCGAGCTGACGCTGCTCCCCGACCCGGGGCTCCCCGACCTGACGCTGCTCCCCGACCCGGGGCTCCCCGAGCTGACAGTGCTCCCCGACCTGGGGCTCCCGAGCTGACGCTGCTCCCCGACCCAGGGCTCCCTGACCTGATGCTGCTCCCCGACCCGGGGCTCCCTGGGCTGACGGTGCTCCCCGACTCCATGCTCCCCCAGCTGATGATGCTTCCTCACCCGGTGCTCCCCGAGCTGACGCTGCTCCCCGACCTGACGCTGCTCCCCGACCCGGGGCTCCCCGACCTGACCCTGCTCCCCCACCCGGGGCTCCGCGACCCGACGCTGCTCCCCGACCCGGGGCTCCGCGAACCGACGCTGCTCCCCGACCCGGGGCTCCCCGACCCGGGGCTCCCCGACCTGACCCTGCTCCCCCACCCAGGGCTCCCCCACCTGACGCTGCTCCCCGACCCGGGGCTCCCCGACCTGACGCTGCTCCCCGACCCGGGACTCCCCGACCCGACGCTGCTCCCCGACGCGGGGCTCCCCGACCCGGGGCTCCCCGACCTGACGCTGCTCCCCGACCCGGGGCTCCCCGACCCGACGCTGCTCCCCCACCCGGGGCTCCCCGACCTGACGCTGCTCCCCGACCCGGGGCTCCCCGACCTGACGCTGCTCCCCGACCCAGGGCTCCCCGACCCGACGCTGCTCCCCCACCCGGGGCTCCCCGACCTGACGCTGCTCCCCGACCCGGGGCTCCCCGAGCCGACGCTGCTCCCCCACCCGGGGCTCCCCGACCCGACGCTGCTCCCCGACCCGGGGCTCCCCGACCCGACGCTGCTCCCCGACCCGGGGCTCCCGGACCTGACGCTGCTCCCCGACCCGGGGCTCCCGGACCTGACGCTGCTCCCCGACCCGGGGCTCCCCGACCTGACGCTGCTCCCCGACCCGGGGCTCCCCGACCCGACGCTGCTCCCCGACCCGGGGCTCCACGAGCTGACACTGCTCCCCGACCCGGGGCTCCCCGACTCGGGGCTCCCCGACCTGACGCTGCTCCCCCACCCGGGGCTCCCCCACCTGACGCTGCTCCCCCACCCGGGGCTCCCCGAGCTGACGCTGCTCCCCCACCCGGGGCTCCCCGACCCGACGCTGCTCCCCGACCCGGGGCTCCACGACCCGACGCTGCTCCCCGACCCGGGGCTCCACGACCTGACGCTGCTCCCCGACCCGGGGCTCCCCGAGCTGACGCTGCTCCCCGACCCGGGGCTCCCCGAGCTGACGCTGCTCCCCGACCCGGGGCTCCCCGAGCTGACGCTGCTCCCCGACCCGGGGCTCCCCGACCCGACGCTGCTCCCCCACCCGGGGCTCCCCGACCCGACGCTGCTCCCCGACCCGGGGCTCCCCGAGCTGACGCTGCTCCCCGACCCGGGGCTCCCCGACATGACGCTGCTCCCCGACCCGGGGCTCCCCGAGCTGACAGTGCTCCCCGACCTGGGGCTCCCGAGCTGACGCTGCTCCCCGACCCAGGGCTCCCTGACCTGATGCTGCTCCCCGACCCGGGGCTCCCTGGGCTGACGGTGCTCCCCGACTCCATGCTCCCCCAGCTGATGATGCTTCCTCACCCGGTGCTTCCCGAGCTGACGCTGCTCCCCGACCTGACGCTGCTCCCCGACCCGGGGCTCCCCGACCCGACGCTGCTCCCCGACCCGGGGCTTTCCGACCTGACGCTGCTCCCCGACCCGGGGCTCCCCAACCCGACGCTGCTCCCCGACCCGGGGCTCCCCGACCCGATGCTGCTCCCCGACCCGGGGCTCCACGACCCGACGCTGCTCCCCGACCCGGGGCTCCCCAACCCGACGCTGCTCCCCGACCCGGGGCTCCCCGAGCTGACGCTGCTCCCCGACCCGGGGCTCCCCGAGCTGACGCTGCTCCCCGACCCGGGGCTCCCCGACTCGGGGCTCCCCGACCTGACGCTGCTCCCCCACCTGGGGCTCCCCGAGCTGACGCTGCTCCCCGACCCGGGGCTCCCCGAGCTGACAGTGCTCCCCGACCTGGGGCTCCCGAGCTGACGCTGCTCCCCGACCCAGGGCTCCCTGACCTGATGCTGCTCCCCGACCTGGGGCTCCCTGGGCTGACGGTGCTCCCCGACTCCATGCTCCCCCAGCTGATGATGCTTCCTCACCCGGTGCTCCCCGAGCTGACGCTGCTCCCCGACCTGGGGCTCCCCGACTCGACGCTGCTCCCCGACCTGGGGCTCCCCGGGCTGACGCTGCTCCCCGACCCGGGGCTCCCCGACCTGACGCTGCTCCCCGACCCGGGGCTCCCTGACCTGACGCTGCTCCCCGACCCGGGGCACCCTGGGCCGACGGTGCTCCCCGACTCCATGCTCCCCCAGCTGATGATGCTTCCTCACCCGGTGCTCCCTGAGCTGACGCTGCTCCCTGACCCAGGGCTCCTGGGGCTGTGGAGGAGGAGCTGCAGGGATGCAGGGCTGTTAACCTGCAGGCCTAGATTGCTTCTGGTGCCTGGGGACCCAGGCGGTGCTCCCATGGCCCGGGGTGCAGGGAGAAGCCCATCCTGGGAACTGTGGGAACCAGCCAAGGGAACCGGACGATCCCATTGGCTCCGTTCGGGGATTCATGCCGCCACCCCCAGCTGTCCCACAGAATGTTTGGTTTTGGTTTTGATCCATGGAGGCTGGGGCAGGGAAGCTGTTAGCCAGAGACAAGGATTGTTCCCAGGAGGGCTCCCAGGGTGAAGGGGGACTCCTCCTGCAGGTTACAGACCCTGGTGCTGGGAGGAGGGGACGTCTGCTGGCTGACCCAGCTGGGGCTCCCTTCCTGGGGAGGCTGGAATGGCCTTTCACTGGGTGTTACCTGGACTGGGAAAGTCGGCCTAAGTAACACCATTTGGGGCACTGCAGTGGTTGTCTTTTTTTCTTCTCTTTTTTTTTTTTTTTTAAATAACAGTTTTATTATTTTTTTTTAAATTTAAATATAGAAACTGATATCTAGTTAGGCTACCGAAAGCCTTTTTTAGTATATTTGAACCACTTGGGTATGAAATCGACTTTTGCAATGACAATTTTTTTTTTTTTAAGATTTTATTTGTTCATGAGAGAGAGAGAGGGGCAGAGACACAGGCACAGGGAGAAGCAGGCTCCCTGCAGGGAGCCCGACGTGGGACTCGATCCCGGGACCCCAGGATGAGGCCCTGGGCTGAAGGCAGCGCTAAACCACTGAACCCCCCAGGCTGCCCCAAATTTTAAGTCTAAACAAAACAAGTCTTTCTAGTTAAAAATTTAGCATTTTGAGATGGCCTCTACGCGTAAATACATGCAAGATCTTGAAGACTCTTAAAAAGCGAAACTATCTCAGTAACTTTGTACTTTTTACATGCTGAAATGTTTTTAATGCACTGGATTAAAGTATATTTTAACGTGAACCTCATTTCATTGCTTCTTAAACGTGGTTAAAAAATAAGTTGAGGGGGATCCCCGGGTGGCTCAGTGGTTTGGTGCCTGCCTTTGGCCCAGGGCGCGATCCTGGAGTCCCGGGATCGAGTCGTGCGTCGGGCTCCTGGCATGGAGCCTGCTTCTCCCTCCTCCTGTGTCTCTGCCTCTCTCTCTCTCTCTCTCTCTATGTCTGTCATAAATAATAAATATTTTTTAAAAATTAAGTTGCATATGGGGGTCGCGTTATATGTGCAAGGAGTGTGCTTGCCCAGAGTTGAAGTCTTTTAAGTCCTAAGCAGAGAATCACTCTCTTCCACGTCCGCCTTCTGAGGGGATGGTGAAACTCAAGGCCACGTCCACAGACTGGGTCATGTAGCTTGAGTCTCATGGTCTGCTGCGCAGATCCGACATGGCCAGGACCCCAGAGCTGCAGAGAAGACAAAGCACCCGCTTACCTCCCTGTGTTGTGATAGTTCTTGAAACAGGCCTGGGCGTAGCTATTCGGTAAAGACACACAATTACTTGTATCTGCCGACGATCAAGGGCAGTTCTATCCCCCAATAAAATCTTCTTTCTGAAGGTCCGGTGCGAGGACCCAGAGGGGGTCCCCAGGACCAGCCAGGAGGGTACTTGGCTCCCCACAGGACAGAGAGCAGATGCAAGCCAGCGGGAGGTGGGAGTGGAATTCACCAACTATGGTACAGACAGAGCAGGTGCAGAGGGAGCACCTGGGAGCCTCAAGTAAAAGGAGCACGAGTCTGTCTTAGTTGGGGTCTGGGGTCTTGTGGAGGACCATGGGCTGGTCTACATGTCCCCTCAGGCATCCAGGAACCCACTGATGTAGGAGAAGACATGAGGGCTTGAAGCCAATGGCCATGAAAGAATTCCTGAGCTGTCTTGGGTGCAAAAAAAGGTGACTTTATTGCAGCACGGGGACCGAGGGCATGGGCGAAAAGAGCTGCCCTGGGGTCACCAGCTCCATTAGATACTTCCACGTTGGGAGGGGTTAGGAAGAGTGTGAGTTCCTGAGGAATTTGGGCAGCAAGGTTTCCAGGACCTTGGGGGCCCAGCTGTTGTTGGGGGAAGGTCACTTACTACCGTCTACCAAAGCCTGAGTCCTGGGACCCTTCACACGTATGTCGGTGGGCCGCGTGCCTGGGGGACGGTTGCCAACAAGCTTCCAAAGGGATTTTTTGATGTTAAAGTAGACTCCCAGGCTCCTGGGGGCCGGGCTAGGATGGCCTGTTGCCCTCAGCAAAGTGTCCATACCGAGGCCGCTGAGCCCCGAGAGGAGGGTCCCTCTGCCTGGTTCAAGGACGTGTCCATGGGCTGCAGGGAGTAAGGCCATTTCATGACTTCTCTTCTGTCTTGGTTTCCGCACATCATCGTTAGAACGGAACCGAGGGCCCCGGTTCCTCCTGGGCCAGGGGGTCTTGTCCTTCAGGAAAACAAGTCAGTTTGCCTCCACTCTGAACCATTTCTTTACAGAGACAAGCCATGACTTTTGTTTTTTGTTTTAATTGTTCAACACACACCGTGTGTGTGATCGTGTGGATGTTGCGCACAAGGCTGCGAGAACCGGCCATCAGACTTGTGGAAGGGTGCAGGGCTTACCCACCGATGTCTGACCCGGGGCACCGCAGAACCACCTGGAACCATGGGCTGTTAGGTCAGGTGGCTGCACCACAGCCCCCCCCGCCCCCCCGCCACCTCACTATTGTGATAATAGTGATTAGCAATGATACGAGTATTTTGGGGGCCGGCGTGGAGCATGTGCGTTTCTGCCTGGTTCTCAGGTTCTGCTCCCGGCCCTGGTCTGGGGTCCCCACTGGGAGAGCTGATCTGAACAAATGGACTTGCGTGCCCTCGTTTTTTTTTTTGTTTTTTTTTTTTGTTTTTTGTTTTTTTTTTTGTCTTTGGTTTCTATCTGTATTGAGAGGTGTGAGATGCGAGTGGTCTTGGATAAAACCTGTTACTGTCTTCAGCCACACACCCCCCCAACGGAAGGGACCCCTGGCTCCCACAGTGGGCAAGTGGCTGAGGAGCTCTGGGGGCCAGCAGGCTCCCCGTATACTCGTTGCCAGAGGCTTTTCATATTTTCTACTAATTCCAGCCCAGAAGAGTGGTTTGCTACGACCCCCTTTCTGGAGACCCCATGTGACCGAGCACAGAGCTCAAGGCCCAGGACACAAAAACCAATTATTTATTACTAGCTGAGTGGGCCAGAGTTACTGAGAGCCCTTAGAAACCTGTGTGTGTTTTTTTTAGTACCAAAACATAGTGTCCACAGTATATTTGGAAGAAAACTGTGCATGGCATCTTGCGTGTTTAAGTGCTGATTCTTTCAATAAATCAAAATACCCAGTATACTAGGAGTGATTCACTTTTTATTTATTTTTTCTTAATTTAATTTAATTTAAATTTTTTTTTAAGAGTGATTTTTAAACACATCAGGACATGTGGCCTCATGAGGGCCGTTCTTCAATCACCTTCGGAAACCATGACCTTCATCCGTGGAAGCTTCCATGGCTCCAAATGATTTTTAAACTCCTACCCGTAAACTATGTCGGGGCTCTGTTTATAAGTCATACTGGAAAACTGGCGTCTTAGCTCGAAAGCGCACCTCGTTGTCCACAAAGAACGTAGTCATGCAATCAGATCCCCTCCCTTTCAGACCAGACTTGGCAAAAATACGTAGCCATTTCCAGATACCAAAACTCATACCTGAATGTGAAGATTCTGTGGGCTTTGGGAGTAGTGCAAGAGACTCACATAGACTGAGAAGACAAATTCCGAAAGAGAGGTGCCAGAAACGCTTATTTTAAGCCATAACTGGCATCTCTGAAGCAAGAAACAGATGCAATGCATTTGTCCACAAAGTTCTCCGTGACCCCTCCTCCTTCCTCTAGCTTGGAAATAATTTTCATTTGCCTTTGTGGATAAGCCATCCCTCTCTGCATCTTCCTGGTGATGGTGACTCATGTACCTTTGAGTAGAATTGCTCTTTCCCTTCTGAACTATAATTTTCACCAAAAAAAAAAGTTCCTTTCTCAAGGAAATATACTCCGCTTTGTCAATGAACGAAGTGCCTGACATTTATTATTTTATTCCGTCGATATTTATTCTAGGCACCGACAATACAGCAGCAAAAAAGGCAGACAGACCTTCCACTAGACCAGAAGTTCCCTGAGTGCGGTCCCAGACCAGGAACATTTTGGAAAAGTGAAGTTTGGGGCCCTACTCCAAAGCAGTTACTGTATCAGGAACTCTTAGGAATGGGGGGGGGTCTGCACAGAAATCTGGGTTTCAGCAAGCCCCCCAGATGATTCTGGCGTGATTCCGATCAATCGATAGATACTTGGTCTTCTTCACCCCTGTATGCTCAGCACCTTGGCTAGAGCTTAGCACGGGGTGGGGGGTGCTCATTTTATTTGTTGCATGAATGATGGGAAGTGACCTTAGAGTTAACTAATGCATAAACCCCCCATTTTACACGAGAGGAAACCCATGGCACTAAATAATGCGCCCTCCGTCAGAATGGGGACCTTTCCGTTTTACTCCTGGGTCAGCGATCCTTCTTCCATGTCACCGTTCGATATGTAACGAAGCACACAGAGAGAGTGACGCGGTCTAGATCATCCAGGAAGACTCCATCCCACATGGAGGGCACGGAGATGGGACTGGAAGGATGGGTTATAATCCGGGACGCGTACATGGGAGACAAAGAGAAATAGCCAGGCACTAGATAGAAATAGCCAGAACGTTTTTCAGTGCCCAAAGTCGTTGGTGAGCAGTGTGATTAAAGATTGCCTTTTGGGAGGACAGACCGTGAAAGATTTCGAAGGTGAGATTTATGAGGCTAAATCTGACGTGCGCGTTGGCGGGCTTCCTTCTTTGTGAAACACGGATGCGGAATAAGGGTGGTGGGCATTGAAGCATCCTGGTCCCCTCCATTCCTTCTCCATGGGATCTTTTGCACCCAGACTCCCCTGTTTTAAGATTTTTATTCTTTTTTTTTAAAAAAAATTATTTATTTATTTATTCATGATAGATATAGAGAGAGGAAGAGAGAGGCAGAGAGAGACACAGGCAGAGGGAGAAGCAGGCTCCATGCCAGGAGCCCGATGTGGGATTCGATCCCGGGACTCCTGGATCACACCCTGGGCCAAAGGCAGGTGCCAAACCGCTGAGCCACCCAGGGATCCCCTAAGATTTTTATTCTTTTTTAAAATTTTTATTTATTTATGATAGTCACACACAGAGAGAGAGAGAGGCAGAGACATAGGCAGAGGGAGAAGCAGGCTCCATGCACCAGGAGCCTGACATGGGATTTGATCCCGGGTCTCCAGGATTGCGCCCTGGGCCAAAGGCAGGCACTAAACCACTGCACCACCCAGAGATCCCAGATTTTTATTCTTAACTGAAGCATAGCCGACATAGAATACTAGCTTCCCACGTACAGCTTAGTGTTCCGACAATTGTATATGCTGCAAAAGGCTCACCGTGCAAAGCGTGGTGACCGTCTGTCACCAGAGTTCCTTGACTACTTGACTAGGTGCTGAACCTCCTGGTGACGTACTTCATCACTAGAAGCTGTATCTCCTGTTCCCCTCTGCCTGTTTGGTCTACCCCCCAACCCCCGGCACCAGCCCTGCTTTATCCATAGCCCTTTCTCCTTTGTTGTTTTGTTCGTTGATTTTGTGCTTTAGACAACATGCGTAAATGAAATCGTATGGTACTTCTCCTTCCCTGTCTGATGTCACTTGGCATAGTATCCGCTCCAGACTCTCCTTTTGTATTTTTTTTTAATTTATTTTTTAATTTTTTAAAGATTTATTTATTTATGATAGACACAGAGACACAGAGAGAGGCAGAGACACAGGAGGAGGGAGAAGCAGGCTCCATGCAGGGAACCCGACGGGGGACTCGATCCCAGGTCTCCAGGATCGTGCCCTGGGCCAAAGGCAGGCGCTAAACTGTGGAGCCACCCGGGGATCCCCAGACTCTCCTTTTTAATCACTTATTTTATTTATTTGTTTGAGAGAGAGAGAAAGAGAGAGAGAGAGCCCAGCGGGGAGGGGTAGAGGGAGGGAGAGAATCTCAAGCAGACTCCATGCTGAGCAAGGAGCCACACCCAGGGCTCCATCCCAGGACCCTGAGACCATGACCTGAGCTGAAGCCCTGAGTCAGACACTCACCTGACTGAGCCGCCCAGGTGCTCCAGTCCGTTGTAAGTTCTCATCTAACGTGGGCCACTTACTCTTCCTGTATTTAACGTCTTCTGCAATCGGGCTTCACTCTCAATACTCGCCCCCCCCTTCCCCTGCCCACCATTCCTGGCTGGAGAATATTCTCTCTTTCTCTCTCCCCCTCCTCATCCTCTCATGTCTAAATCCTTTCCATCCGTCAACACTCACTTCAGAGACTTTCTTGCAAAGGATTGACTTAGCACCCAGTGTCTGCTTCTACTCCATCAGCAGCACTGAGACTCTCATGTTACCCCTTAAGCACAGAACCAGTGTCTGATTTTTATTTCTCCTATTGCCTAGCACAGGGCTTTTTACATTCTAGGCACTCAATGGATAATTAAAAAGTAATAAGAATAATACAAAATCATCATATTATAAAGATCATGTATGTTAACTAAATGGTAATGTGATGGGTTTAGTTTGCAGAGCGCTTCTCTCTGGGTTCCGGTGTGTGGTCAGGACTGCAATCCTGGGAGGTACATGCACGCATATCCTGGTTTTAGGGGACTATTACATAATATTTACATACATATTTATATTTATTTATACATATAAATATTACATACATATTTAGTCTTTTGTGCCTGACAAAAGACTAAAATGCAGATACCATTCATAAAAGTTAACTCTGAGTGCTAAATAGGAAGGGGGCCCTTTGATAGCTGCTTTGTAAAATAGAATACTGTGTATAATCCTTTATTTTTTTAAAAGATTTTATTTATTTATTCATGAGAGATTCAGAGGGAGAGACAGAGAGACAGGCAGAGGGAGAAGCAGGCTCCCTGCAGGGAGCCGGATGCGGGACTCAATCCCAGGACCCTGGGGTTATGACCTGATGCTCAACCGCTGAGCCCACCAGGTGCACCTGCATTTAATCCTTCCAACATCCTTTCTGAGACAGGCAGTCACAGTGTCAATCTACAGCTAAGACAAGTTCACTATTGTGACCACGTTAACTGGCAGAGTCAGGATTTGAACTCACATCATCCGACTCAAGAACTCAAGCTGTTGCATTATTTCATTAAAGGAGTTTCCTCCCATCCAAGTACTAACCAGGCCCGACCCTGCTTAGCTTCCGAGATCAGACGAGATCGGGCGCGTTCAGGGTGGTATGGCCGTAGACTAAATGAGTTTCCTAAGGATACATCGTAGCTAGTAAAGTGGTAGAGTTACAGCCTGAAGCCAGGTCTCTTGCATTTAAAATTCCTGTTTCACAATCAGTGGAGTAATCACGGGTTACTGAGGCCTGGACATAATCTCACTTGGCCTTTCTCCTGATTGTCCCCAAGCGTGGCTCAGTGCATTTTGACACCACAATCAGTGCTGTGGCAACAGATGGGCCGTAAGGTATAAAAACCAAAGCAATTGAGAAAATGTTTCCTTTTTTCAATTTGCAGGGCTAAAGTTAAACGTCCACATATGGATGTTTTTTAAAACTTGCGGTTAGATAGGTAATACATGCATTTTTCATAAAATGAGACCCCAAATTTCTCAACCTCCAAGTCAGTTTGTGACATTCTTCTCAATTCTTTTTTATTAATTTTTTATTTTATTTTATTTTAAGTAATCTCTACCCCCAAAGTGGGGTTTGAACGAACTCAAGACCCGGAGATCAGGAGTTGCACGCTCTACCAACAGAGCCAGCCAGGCATCCCACCTGATTTTTTACATGTATTTGATAGGCAACAGTGTACAGAGGAATACATGGTAAATTCCACTTTCCTACACATGAGATGAGTCACTTTTTTTCTTTTTTTTTGATGAGTTGCTTTTATGGGCAAGAGGAAGACCCCATGAATTTGAAAGCATGGGAAATGTGCCATTCCAGGACTAAAGGCTTGGAAGAGGCAGACATTCTCCCTGGAAGGGACTGTGTCATCCAACACTTCTTTTTTTTTTTTTTTTTAAATAGATGAAGAAAATGAGATCCAGGGAAGACAAGACACTTGACAGAGATGCCCAGTTGCTGGCCTAGCATGTAATAGGATTTAATTTCCCATCCAGAGGCAGTAAGGTGAAGGGTTAAGAGCACAGACTTCAATTTCAGAGAGACTTGGGTCGGCTGCCTGGTTCAGTCAGTGACTGTGTGGCCTTGAAACGACTACTTAACCCCTCTGTGCTCCCGTTTCTATGACCTGGGAATGGCATCATCGCCTCTATGGGCTGTTGTGTGGAATATGTGACCTACTTATTTGTATCATCACTTACTTCATACAGTAACTATCAATCTACATTTGTTAGGCAGAACTAGTTGCAGCAGATTAAGCATCTTAAGAGCAAAAAGACTCACCTTTTAGTCTAACAATGTTTTATTTTCTGGCGTCTATCTTTTCTTCTTCGTCTTTGAAGGGGTTGGCCTGGGTGAACTCAGGGTCTGTTGTCAGATTATATTATTTTAAAAACTTGAAACTCCCATCATTTGACTTCCATTTGCCCTTCCATTATTATTCTGTTAAATGAGTTTCCCAAGGACATAGAGCTACTGGGTGGCAAAGCTACACCCTGAACCCAGATCTCTTGATTTTGTGACTTCTGTGTGGATCGTGTGGCCCTCGTATCTGGGGGTGGGTCTGTACTTGAACATGCTTACCATTTAGGCTCACCCACCCCAGTGGTGCTCACTGGGTCCCCGCATGAAACTCTGAAATGCTCCCTTCTGATATTTAGTTGGCCAAAATTCCACTTTTTTTTTCATTTTTATTAGAAGGGCCTGCCTGAACTTTGGACTCTGACTGTGGAGGATCTGGGCTGGCACACAGGGTATGTGCTTGTCTGCACAGTCGTGTTCAGGATGGCATCAGCACTGCTGCTTTCACGCATGCATGGCAGACACAGGCCGTTGATTCAGACACGGGGGAAGAATACCTAATTGGACAAGAACCAGAGCTCCTTATTCTCCCTTTAGGCTGTCACCTGAAAGAACAGAGGGAGGAAGCAACCTCACAGACTGTGGAAAAATCCAAGCCCCGAAACCAGGTCCTGAATAAAGACATCCTGTTTAAGATGAACAACTCACAAGTCTTTCTTCCCACGACCGGAACAATACAATACCCAACTTCAGAGAGATGCCTGAACTGCCCCTTCACTTGAGAAGCTGGCCTCTTTCTCTGAGGCCCAGCTGGCCCATCCAATGAGCCTGTATTTATACCACGTTACAGGAAACCTTTTTTTTTTTTTTTTTTTGAAAAATCTGATTGAGGCCTCAGATTGTTAAGCGCCACAACCAAAGTCAGTGCGGTGGGATATATTTTGGATTTATCATCACATTTTTTTTAAGATTTTATTTATTCATTGATGAGAGACCCAGAAAGAGAGAGAGAGAGGCAGAGACATAGAGGGAGAAGCAGGCTACGTGCGGGGAGCCCGATGCGAGACTCGATCCCAGGACCCCGGGATCGAGACCTGAGCCAAAGGCAGATGCTCAACCGCTGAGCCACCCAGGCGTCCCTATCATCCCATTTGAATGATCCTGGGGATGCATGACTTTAGAATGCCAACTTCAGATTCGCCATCAAGCAATTAGATTCTCCAGAGTCCGAAATGGGATAAGAATATAAATAAGAATGTAAATCCCCATGTGTACAGGAACCATGTGCACTTCCTGGTGGGAGTCTGGACTCCACCTCCAACCATGGGAAGCCAAAGATGGGGGTGGTGGGACTTTCCCCCCAGCTGGCTGCACATTATTCCGCTGCCACAGCAAGAGGCCGTGGCTTGGGTGGCTTGAACACCTGAGCGTTCTCCCATAGCACTGGGGGCTAGAGGTCTCAGATCAGGATGCCAGCACGTTGGCCTTCCCTGGACGCCTCTGCTTGGCTTGTCTGGTGGCTCACCGTGTCCTCACATGGCTTTTTCCCCATGTAGTGAACCCCTGGTGTCTCTTCCACTTCCTCTAAAGTCACCAGATGTGTTGGACTAGGGCCCCACCCTTATGATCTCGTTGAACCTTATGCATCTCGTAAAGGCCCTACCTCCCAGCAGCTGACTTTGGAGGTTAGGGCTCAACATACCAAGTGGGCTGGGTGGAGGAGGGAATGGACCCAGTTCAATCCATGGCACGTGGTACTGCTGCCACCTTCAAGAAAAGGAGGCGTGGGGTGCCTGGGGGGCTCGGGCAGTTACACATATGACCCCTGATTTTGGCTCAGGTCATGATCATGGTCGTGAGATGGAGCCCTGCATCGGGCCCCACGCTGGGCACAGAGTCTGCTTTGGATTCTCTCTCTCCCTCTCTCTCTGCCCCACCCTTCCCTTCTCATCTTTAGTCTTCTCCTCTCCTCTCCTCTCCTCTCCTCTCCTCTCCTCTCCTCTCCTCTCCTCTCTGTCTCTCTCTCTCTCTCTCTCTCTCTCATTTCTATCAGTATTTCTCATCTCCTTGAAGCACCAGATCTCTCTGGTTTCTCTCCCTATTGCATGGACAGTTGAGGGGCTCTTCCTCAGGTTTTTGATTGACTTGGTACAGATTTGCCCAGAGACAGTGGTTTGTTCCTCTGAGTGCAGACTCCAGCCTCCTGGGTTAGAGATTGTAAAGGCCCACCTCTACTCTGATCCCCATCCGTGATTCAATCCTCTATGGGAAAGGGATTGAGGTCAGGGTGAGAGCGAAGCTATTTAACAACCACTGGGAGGGACCCTACAGACCTTTCGGTGCCCGGAGTTAACCTTCTCCACCTGCTGGGAGAGGAGAGGTCTGGCACGGGGGCACGGCGAGGCACGGGGCAGTGGCTCCTTGTCACCAGGTACAGATCGGCCGTCCTTCTAAACACTGGTCCAGGGGCACCCGGGGGCTCAGGGGTTGAGCATCTGCCTTCGGCTCAGGGCGTGACCCTGGGGTCCCAGGATCGAGTCCTACGTCGGGCTCCCTGCACGGAGCCTGCTTCTCCCTCTGCCTGTGTCTCTGCCTCTCTCTCTGCGTCTCTCATGAATAAATAAATAAAATCTTAAATAAATAAATAAACAGACACTGGTCCAGCCATCCCGCTGACAGCGGCCGGTCTGCCCGGCTGCCCCCGGATTCCGGGAGTGGCTCTTGCCAGCCTGACCTCCTGGGGTAGACCAGCAGTGTGGACGGCTGTCCTGAGCCAGGCACAGCTTTTACCCCAGGCTCCTCTGAGCCAGTCCCTGTGTCTCTGCAAAAATCCAACATTTGCTCCCCAAATGGGCGATTTCCACATGAACTTTTAAAGACTGATTTATAGACAGAAAAAACAAAACAAAACAAAACAAAACAAAAACAGCCTGGTGTAAAATAGGGAAGGCATGTTTAGCCGATCCCATTCACAATTGTCAGAAAGCTCTTGCTACATATCCTGGGTGATTTTTAAAAAAATTATTTATTCATGAGAGACGCACAGAGAAAGGCAGAGACACAGGCAGAGGGAGAAGCAGGCTCCCTGCGGGGAGCCCGATGTGGGACTCGATCTCAGGACCCTGGGGTCATGCCCTGGGCCAAAGGCAGATGCTCCACCGCTGAGCCCCCCAGGCGCCCCCCAATGTGTGATTTTTCTTGAAGGGGAGGAGAGTGTACATTTTGAAAATATCAAATTCTTCCATTGCTCATAGAAAAATAGAGACTTCTCTTCTTGACGGCAAAACGATACGGTAAACAGCGGCAAGTCTTGTGTTTACTGTCCTCCTCCTCACTGCCCGCTGACACTTCCCTTTCGCGGCTGCCCCCGCTTGCCCGCAGAGCCACACAAAGCCCGAATTTCCTCTCCCTCATGTCCAGTGTGGACCCGAAGCCCCTGCCGCCAGGGAGGGACAAAATGAGCCCTGCAGGGACACAGGGAGGTTCAAGCGACCTATTCCTGGGGGGCTCCCCACTTTGTGAGCTCCGGGAATGGAACTGTGCGTGTGGCTACGGCCTGCCCCGTGCACGGTCGGGGCAGGAGCAGCCGAGGCCTGCAGGGAGGAAGAAGGAAAGGCAAGGTTTTCCTTCCACGGTTCCAGCTCGGCGCCCTGGGGTTGGCCTCCCAGGTCCCGGGATGGCGCGGTGGCTGCTGGCATCTGTTGTCACCCGCAGGACTTGCACGGGGGCCTCCCGGGCCCCAGGAACCCTCCTGAGAGCAGGTGTCTGCAGACGGAGTGCAGCGGTGAGGGAGGGCAGGGACAGGAGGGAATGGGACCCGACCCCTCTCGGGTCCGCCCTGGCCTGCTGGGTCTTTAGGAATCCGTCTACACTACCTTCAGCTAAAAGGGATCCAGCATCTGTTTTGTGAGTCCCCGTCAGGCGTGAACCCTGTGGATGGCAGGCCCCGAGTCTGACAGCAGGTGGGCCCGCCAACGTGCTTGGGTCCCGCTGGCGGCAGGACTTCCCACCAGGCACCTTTAGGAGCTCTTAGCTGCAAGTGTCACGGAGGTTTACGGTGTTCAGGTTCGCCGTGTGGCGGAGGAGCTGCCGGGCCTGTAGGGAGTTCTGTTCCATCGGACAAGAGGGACAGGACAGGCTATGAGCCAACAGCTTCCAGATGCAGTTCGGGTTGGTTCGATTTCCTCAGAGGTTGTGGGAAACCAAAATATAATTGCTGCTCACCCGCTGACCCCCTCGCTGAGGCTGGAGAAAAAAAGGAATTTCGTTTTCCCCCCTTCATTGCTGAGAATAAGACCGTCCCTTTGTCCTTACCGTGCTGGGTTCCGGAGGGCCGCAAACACCTCCACGTCCCGAGGACAGAGGACTGTCCCCGGCAGCTGACGGCTTTGGGCTCGGAGCCCGTGCACGCGTGGCGGCCCCCCAGCCCGCTCTCCAGCTGGAATCAGGGGGCGTGGGGTGTTATTAGTCTTTTCCAGCCAAAGGTCTCCAACTCTCCTTGCCAACAAAGCCCCGTGTCACCGTGGAGAACGGCACGTAAGGCCCGCATACATCAAACACGACCGAGTCTACGTCTTTGTTAAATTAGGCGTCCCATTGAAGCTTTTGCGTTTTGGTTTGCACATTAAGGTTTGCATTTTGAGAAGAGCGACACGAGCACGGGTTTACCTTTGACCGTCACACCGTGTCCCCCCAGAAGCATTGACAGCGCTTTCCCACCGGGGACAGTTGGGTCCAGCCTCCGATGGGGACGGGATGCTGTCTGTCCTGTTTGTGGGGCTTCAGGAACGAGTCACGTTATTTTAGGACTTTGTTTCCTGAAATGGCCTTGCTTATTCACACACTTTGTCTCATTTGAAAAAAACAAAAAAACAAAACAAAACAAAAAGAAAAACAAAACTTTTTTTTCCCCTCTCTCCTGTTTCTGTTCACTATGTGAGTTGCTTTCTGACCCGCTCCCCTCAAAGCTCGAGCGTCTGCCTCCTTTCATTTGGGTAGAGAACAGCTCTGTGCTCCAGGGAGGAACAGCATCGCAGGAAACAAAGTCCCCCTCCTCTGGCTTCCCTCCTGGGGGCTCCCAGGCAGTTCTGCTGGCCTGGAAGCCAGAGCAAAGTGGGGTTTTTTTTGCGGGGCGGTGCTTCCATTCGAAGGTGCCCACACCCGTTCATTCATGTAGGAGGTGACCGTGCATCGTTGCAGGTGGTGGAGTGAGACAGCAGGTGGGAAAGCCTGCTGGAAACATTAACCTGGGGAACAGTGTTCAGGTCTTGAGTCAAGAGAAGCAAACATGTTAAGAAACAGACTCAGCACTTCCAGGATGACGGGAAACCAAGGGAGCAGTGGGTCCCTATTCCCATCCTCTCTCCTCTGTAAGTCATCCTTCCGTTCCCATCTGTGGGCTACAATTATTGGCATTATTGGCACAGCTTTTTTTTTTTTTTTTTTTTTTTTTTTTTTTAGATTTTATGTATTTATTCATGAGAGACCCAGAGAGAGAGAGAGAGGCAGAGACACAGGCAGAGGGAGAAGCAGGTTCCACGCTGGAGCCCAATGTGGGACTTGATCCCGGGACCCCAGGGTCACACCCTGGGCTGAAGGCAGACGCTCAACCCCTGAGCACCCCAGGCACCCCGATTGGCAGGGTTAATGCTTGTTGGCAACACTGTTTGGAGAGCTGAGGGTTTACTAGACAACGTGCAGTGTCATGACCCGACGCCAGGTGCCTTGGATCCGCGTAGACTCGAAAACCCTAATCCTCCTCCCCGGAATCTCACAGAAAGCTCCGGGACGCCCAGCTCTTACTGCTCCAGCCACAGAGCCATGTACTATCCCCAGTGCTGTCTCCATAACGGCTCACCCACCCCCCACCCACCGCCCACAAGAGCCTGGGGAGGATTGTCTGGTGGACCAGGGAGCCGAGGCACAGGTAGGCCAGAAAACGTGCCCTGGGTCGTAGGGCAAGGAGGAGGCAGGCCCGATTCCGGGCGGTCTGACCGCGGGAGCTTGTCCCTTAATTCCTGAAAGTTCTAGCTTCCGTGTTGTGCACTTAGAATCAGCATTTTAATCCCCCCTTCACACCCCCAAAGGAAAGATCCTGTGAGATTTCACCGCCAGCCGCATCCTCTAACTTTTTTTCCTGCCTTGTCAGTCGCCTGTCAGTTTTGTAAAGAAACGTGGCATCAAACTGACAGGAAGAGACTCTGAAATCTACAACCACATGGCAAAATATTGAAAAATCTTCAGCAGGGCTTATTTTGTCATTTACCGTAGAGGCTTCCAACCAGCTGCCGGTGGCACAGGTGATTCACTAGGCGCCGTTTAGCTAATACATTATTTTGCCAAGAAAACTCATCACGTGGAAATTCTTTTTCTAATCTTTCGTGCCTGCTTACTCATAAAAACAGAGCGCCCAGGGACGCTGAATTATTTCACAGTGGGGAGAGGCGAAGCAGAGAAGGCTATTAATTTACACTGTTATAAAGGGAAACCGTCGCTCTGAAGAAAGAAGTGTACGCGGAGTAAGAGATGCACGATTCTCGGGTAAAGAGAGACGTTCAGAAGGCACATTTCCCCTTGAGAAGTTCCAACGGCATTTGTATGGATAGAGGATTAAATGACCTTGACTGCTTTCTAGCCTTAGAACCAGGGTGACGGATACCCAGGCATCGTGCACACCTCGGTCGCTCGCAGGGTCGTGTCTGGTGCGTGAATGTGGTGTCACAGCAGTACTGGTGTGATGCAGCAGTATTATCATACGGCTCCCAACGTTGCTCCAGGAAAGGACATCGGACATTATTTGCAATCCTCGGGGAGCCTGGGGGGAGCTCAGTGGGTGAAATACCTGCCTTCGGCTCAGGTCACGATCTCAGGGTATTGGCATCGAGTCCTGCATCAGGTCCCTGCTCAGTGGGGAGTCTGCTTCTCCTTCTCCCCTACACACTTTCTCTCTCTTAAATAAATAAATAAATAAATAAATAAATAAATAAATAAATATAATCTTTAAAAAATTCTCGATATTAGTTGGAATCTGAAAGAGGCCCTTTGGACCCGATAGCTCGATATACACTACCACACTCTGTACAGAGGAGCCAAGCAGCCGCTCAGCCCATGCTCACACTGCGGCGAGGCCCAGATTGCCTGCTCACCGTAGAGCCTCAGTCGAACAGATGGCGAAGGCCCACTGAGGACACAGACGAGCGTAGGACGGAGGAAACAGGGGCAGTCAAACCGTAGAGTCGTAGAAGAGAAATGGATCTCCCTCTGGTCTCCCGGAAGACTGAAGGGAAAGGTGTAGAAGGCAGGTAAAGTGATAGAGAAAGGCAGACGGACCGACGTGCTTGGTGATACTGGCAAAATTTTCGTGTGTGGGCCAGTGTGTGCCACCCGTCGCTGAGGACGGCAGATACACCACCAGTGACCATGACATGTTCCTGGAGTCAGAGGAAGACACAACCACCCGTTCCCACCCTTACTTGCACCAGGGGCTGTGAGATGCTGGGAGACATCATTCATCGCTTGTGATCACAAATGCTGGAAACAGGATGCCCATCAGCAGTGAATTAGATGAATTGTATTTATTATGGCCGTAGATTATAAGATATGTTCTCTTTCATGGAATTACATGCAATAGTTTCTATTTTTTTTAAAGATTTTATTTATTTATTCATGAGAGATACAGAGAGGCAGACACAGGCAGAGGGAGAAGCAGGCTCTTTGTGGGAAGCCTGATGCAGGACTCGATCCCGGGACCCCTGGGGTCATGCCCTGAGCCAAAGGCAGATGCTCAACTGCAGAGCCACCTGGGTGTCCCTCATGCAATAGTTTCTAAAATGAGGGAAACTTGTATGTGTGCTTTTGGAATAATGCCCTATAGATATATTTTATTTTATCTATTAATTTTGTGAAGATTTATTTATCTATTTGAGAAAGGGAGAGAAAGAGCATGAGCCAGGGTAGAGGAGGCAGGATGGAGGGAGAGAGAGAATCCCAAGCAGACTCCGTGCTGAGCGCAGAGCCTGATGCAGGGATCCATCCCAGGACCCTGAGATCATGACCTGAGGCGGATCCAAGAGTTGGATGCTTAACCGACCGTGCCACCCACACGCCCCTAGATATATTTTAATGAAAAAGGTCGAGGTACAGGGCAATGTTAGCGTATGCTCCCATTCTTTTTCTACCCCTGCCATTGCAGCAGGGTATGTACGCATGTGTGTATGAGCTGTAATATTGGTATGACCATGAGGTATTTCTACGGGTATCTAAGAAATTAATAGCAGTTTTACATGTGCACAAAGGCTGAGAGTTGGATAATAAGCTTTATTTTGGTGTGCTGTTTTTTACCGTTGCACTTTATTTCCCCGTGTTCCTCTTCTCCTCCCCCTACGACAGTATTCCATTAGGTAAAAGAGTGCAGTTTCCCACTGTTTGTCAAGCTCCATGGAGAGATTGACAAATTAAAAAAAAAAAATTCTCAGATTCGCATGGATCAGAAATCCCTGTAGAAACTCCTGAAAATATAGATACCTGGGCCCCCTGTAAGCAGGTTAAAAAAACCTCTGAACCCACAGCCTTGGAATCAGCATTTGGAATGGATATCTGGACCCAAGCCCTCTGCAGACTTCCCTCTGAGGGTCTCCAAGTGAACTCATGGAGCTCACGTGCTCATGTGCTCACACGGAGGGCAAGTCCAGGGTGAGCCATTCAAGCACCTGCAGAAGCATCCGTGGCAATGACAGGTATTCTTATCATTATGGTCGATCTTCCGTTGACTCCTGCCCACCTAGAGGAAAGGGAAGCACGGCCAGTGTGTTCAACATCATCTCCTATCTCTGAGGGGATGATGTAAACAGCCTTCAGAATGGGCAAGTGTTTGGAGCTTCTCTTAGAAAATGTATTTGCATGCCCGTTACCTCTAATGGCATTCACGGAAGACATGGATGTTTTCATACACGCCTGTGGGATGGGCTTTCCTGGGCTTTTGTCATGAGCCATGTGAGCCACGGTGGCTCACATCCACTGGGATTATTCAGATGCCCAAACCATTTTATCTCCTCTTTTTCTTCTTTTTTTTTTTCTAAATGTTTTTATCTATTTATTTGAGAGAGAGAGAGAGAGAGCACAAGCAGGGTGGGGGGTGGGAGTGAGTGAGGGGGAGAAGTGGGCTCCCCGCTGAGCAGGGAGCCCTATGTGGGGCTCGATCCCAGGACCCCGAACTGAAGGCAGACGCTTCACCCAGGCATCCGTCGTCTCCTCTTCTTGACCCTCGCTTCCCAGGAAGGCTGAGGCCGTGCCACGCGGATGTCCTGCCCACAGCGTCCTAACCGCCCTGAGTTCCCTGCTTCCTGGCATGGTGTTCCTTCATCACCCCTGCTCCCGGGGGAGAAACGGGGCACCTCACTGTTTCTCTTCTCCCACTGCTTGCTTCTTGCCTGCTCCTCCTCCAGCAACTCCTCCTTGTGGAAGAGGATTTCCGGAAGTTTCCACAAGTCAATTAGACCTTTTGTTCTGCTACCAAGCAGAAACCTAGCTCTTGTCGTTTTGCACACCGTTAGCCATGGTTCTGATCACTCCCCGAGGATATCGGAGTGGCTTCCTCCTGGCTTAGCATCAAACAAAACATTCCCTACTGGGCTCGAACTTGAACCCATGGTTCAACACTAAGCCCAGGTTTCTGGACA